>NC_083228.1:149381402-149483873 GCF_032191835.1 Heteronotia binoei | reverse complement strand
GTCTACACACTTAACTACTACGCCAAATAAAAGTCTGCACACTTAAACACTATGCCAAACTGGAGCTAGAGGAGAGGGGCTCCCGTTGGCAAGGGCAGGGCCAGGCCTTTTGCGGAATCTCAGGGTCATTTGGGCAGAGTGCCAGATTTGGGAGTGGGGGGGAGGGTTGCCCTGTGAGTCCAGAGGGCCGTCTGTTTGTTGCACCAAATAAATCGCAACCCCCCCCCCCTCCCTCCCGAGATCCAGAGTGAAATCCCAGGAAGCAAAACTAGCCATGCAACTGAAGCGTCCATCAAAAATTTATCTTGGGACGCAGCAGGCGAGGGAGGGCTTCCTTGCCACCCTGCCATGTTGCAGCCAGGCTCTCCCTGGGGCCATCTTACAACACACTGTTTTGTGTCCTCTGGGTTGACCCTAACAAGAGGTGTGAGATGGGCTTTGGTTTTCAAAGAGAGAGAAGATCAGATCATGGATGGGCAGCATTTCCCCAGTTCCACCTCTGGCTGGGCTTTGCCTGCCCCTCTCCCCCCACTCTCCATGGGACCAGCTGCCCCAGGGGAAAGCTCCCCCCCTCCCCCCCCGCTGGCATGGGACAGCACTCTGTCTTGACCATCTGGGGGGCTCTCTCTTCCCCCAGCAACCCGGATCACTCACCCTGGTGATGGCCCTCCTCCTGCTGACGGTTCCGGTGCCCCCGGCCCTCCCTGCCGCCCTCACCACCGGCATCATTTATGCCCAGCAGAGGCTGAAGAAGAAGAAGATCTTCTGCATCAGCCCTCAGAGGATCAACATTGGCGGGCAAATCAACCTGGTCTGCTTTGACAAGGTGCGTGGGGAGGGCCTCTCTGCCCTGGGTTTGTGCAGGCTGGGGGGTAGGGACGGGCGCTGAGCTGTCTGGAGCAGAAACCAGAATTAGGGTTGCCAGGTCCAATTCAAGAAATATCTGAGGACTTTGGGGGTGGAGCCTGGAGACACTGGGGGTGGAGACAGGAGTAAGGTTTGGACAGGCATGACTGAACTCCAAAAGGGAATTGTGGCCATCACATTTAAAGGGACAGCACACCTTTTAAATGCCCTCCCTCCATTGGAAATAATGGAGGACAAGGGCACCTTCTTTTGGGGGCTCATTGAATTGGACCCCCTGGTCCAATCCTTTTGAAACTTGGAGGGTGTTTTGAGGAGAGCCATTGGATGCCATGCTGCAAATTTGGTGCTTCTACCTCTAAAACAGCCCCCCCCCAATGCCCCAGATACCCGCAGATCAATTCTCGTGTTTTAACAATTTATTAATAACACATGGTTACAATATTTAATTTTCTTTTTCTTACACTAAACCATATGATATTTCACCCCCCTCCCTCCAATATTGACTTCCCGGAAGTTATAAATTTAAATTCAATTCTAATGGTACCACTAATCTATCAAAAAATAATACTTTTAGTTAATACTAAAAAATTGTCCAATATCTTTTTATGTTCCACTCTTTTCTCCATATATCCTTTGAATTTCTTCCACTCCTTTTTGAATAAGTCTAAGTCGTAGTCTTTTAAGGTTTTAGTTAATTTGTCCATTTCACTCCATGATAAAACTTTCACAATCCAATCCCATTTCTCTGGTGTTTTTCCTTGTTTCCAAAGCTGCGCATACAATGTCCTCGCAGCTGAGAGCAAGTACCAAATTAAAGTCCTGTCTTCCTTTGGAAATTTTTCTAATTGTAATCTAAGCAGAAAAGTCTTTGCAATTTTCTTGAAATCATAACCCAAAATTTTGGAGATTTCTTGTTGTATCATGTTCCAATACTCCTTCGCTCTTTCACAAGTCCACCACATATGAAAGAAAGAGCCTTCATGTTTTTTACATTTCCAACATCTCTCCAACATCTTTTTGCTCATCCTAGCCAGCTTTTTCGGAGTCATATACCACCTATACATCATCTTAAAACAATTCTCCTTAATACTCTGACAAGTTGAGATCTTCATCGAGTTCTTCCAAAGGTGCTCCCATGCATCCATTTGTATTTCTCTATTCACATTAATTGCCCATTTAACCATTTGAGACTTTACTACTTCTTCTTCTGTAAACCATTTCAATAGTAATTTATATACTTTCGTGGCGAAAATTTTTATTAGTAACATATGGTAGCAAAACTATATCTACAACTTATAAAAGCTTAAAATGAAAGAAAAAACTTTCTGCCCCACATCTTACTTTTCCCCCACTCCTCCCCCCGTAATTTATATACTTTCGATATTAATTTTTCATTATCTCCAAGCAGGACCCTTTCCAGTTCTGTTTGCTCGCGTCTAATTCCATCCATTTTAATATCATTTTCCATCAAGCTTTTAATTTGTTGCATCTGAAACCAATCATATTTATTATTTAACTCTTCCGCAGATTTTAATTCAATTTTGTTTCCTTGGATCTTAAGCAGGTGATTGTATGACATCGCTCTTTCTTCATCAGATTCAGCTGTTATTTTTATTACTTCTGCTGGCACTATCCAAAGCGGCTTCCTCTCGTCGCCATATTTCTTATATTTTATCCAAGTGTTTAGCAAACTATTTCTGATGTAATGGTGAGAGAAAAAGCCGTCCATCTTATACTTCCCATAACACAGATATGCGTGCCAGCCGAATTTATTCCCATGAGCTTCTAACCATAAAGGTTTTTTATCTAACAGCATTATCCAATCTTTGATCCATGTCAAACAGACTGCATCATGATACAATCTTAAGTCCGGGAGCTGAAAACCACCTCTCTCTTTGGCATCTATTAAAATCTTCATCTTGATCCTTGGTTTCTTTCCAGCCCATACAAAATCAGAAATTTTCCTTTGCCATTTGTTAAATTGTTTGGTGTTTTTCACAATCGGGATAGTTTGGAACAAATACATTATTCTTGGCAAAATATTCATCCTTATTGCAGCTATCCTGCCCAATAAGGACAAGTTAAGTCTATTCCATTTCATCAAATCTTTGTCCATCTTACACCATAATTTTTCATAATTATTTTTAAACAAATCAATATTCTTCATAGTTATTTCCACTCCAAGATACTTAACTTTAGTCATGACTTCACACCCCATCACCGTTTGCAATTCTTTAAGTCTATTTGGTTGCATATTTTTACATAAAAATTTCGATTTCTCTTTATTTATGTATAGTCCTGCTAATTCTCCATATTCTTTTATCTTAGCTAACAGCAACGGTGACACTTGAATCGGATTCTCTATTATGAACATAATATCATCTGCAAAAGCTTTATATTTATAAGAGAATACTCTAATTTTTAATCCTTCTATTTCATTGTCATTTTGTATTTGTTGCAGTAGAATTTCAAGAGTCATTAAGAACATAAGAGAAGCCATGTTAGATCAGGCCAATGGCCCATCCAGTCCAACATTCTGTGTCACACAGTGGCCAAATATATGTATATATATATATATACACACACACACACACACACACTGTGGCTAATAGCCACTGATGGACCTCTGCTCCATATTTTTATCTAACCTCCTCTTGAAGGTGGCTATACTTGTTCATAAATGATTTAGAGTTGAGAGTGAGCAGTGAAGTGGCCAAGTTTGCGGATGACACAAAATTGTTCAGGGTGGTGAGAACCAGAGAGGATTGTGAGGAACTCCAAAGGGATCTGTTGAGGCTGGGTGAGTGGGCGTCAACGTGGCAGATGCGGTTCAATGTGGCCAAGTGCAAAGTAATGCACATTGGGGCCAAGAATCCCAGCTACAAATACAAGTTGATGGGGTGTGAACTGGCAGAGACTGACCAAGAGAGAGATCTTGGGGTCGTGGTAGATAACTCACTGAAAATGTCAAGACAGTGTGCGTTTGCAATAAAAAAGGCCAACGCCATGCTGGGAATTATTAGGAAGGGAATTGAAAACAAATCAGCCAGTATCATAATGCCCCTGTATAAATCGATGGTGCGGTCTCATTTGGAGTACTGTGTGCAGTTCTGGTCGCCGCACCTCAAAAAGGATATTATAGCATTGGAGAAAGTCCAGAGAAGGGCAACTAGAATGATTAAAGCGCTGGAACACTTTCCCTATGAAGAAAGGTTGAAATGCTTGGGACTCTTTAGCTTGGAGAAACGTCGACTGCGGGGTGACATGATAGAAGTTTACAAGATAATGCATGGGATGGAGAAAGTAGAGAAAGAAGTACTTTTCTCCCTTTCTCACAATACAAGAACTCGTGGGCATTCGATGAAATTGCTGAGCAGACAGGTTAAAATGGATAAAAGGAAGTACTTCTTCACCCAAAGGGTGATTAACATGTGGAATTCACTGCCACAGGAGGTGGTGGCGGCCACAAGTATAGCCACCTTCAAGAAGGGTTTATATAAAAATATGGAGCACAGGTTCATCAGTGGCTATTAGCCACAGTGTATGTGTGTATATAAAATTTTTTGCTACTGTGTGACACAGAGTGTTGGACTTGATGGGCCGTTGGCCTGATCCAACATGGCTTCTCTTATGTTCTTATGTTCAGTAATCCTTTTACCCCATGGTCATCCAAGGGCCCCACTGCCTCCCTGGCTGGTTTCCTACTTCTAATATATTTGAAGAAATTTTTATTGTTGGTCTTTATGTTTTTTGCAATATGCTCCTCATAGTCTCTCTTTGCCTGCCTGATCACAGTCTTGCATTTGATTTGCCACAGCCTGTGTTCCCTTTCATTAATCTCACTTGGACTGGTTTTCCACCGTTTAAAGGAGTCTTTCTTACCTTTTACAGCTTCCATTACTTTGTTTGTTAACCATGCAGGCCTTTTCTTATACCTGTTTGTGCCTTTCCTAACTTGTGGTATGTATTTTATCTGAGCTTCTTGGATTATAGTTTTAAATAGTGTCCAAGCTTCCCCAAGGGTTTTGACCGTATTTACCTTTCCTTTCAGTTTCCTCCTCACATGCCTCCTCATCTCAGAGAATTTACCCCTTTTAAAGTTAAACGTGGTTGTGGCGGTCTTTTTGGGCAACTCCCTATTTATACAAACGGTGAAATCAATAACGTTATGGTCACTGCTCCCAAGTGGCGCGATCACTTTTACATCTCTCACCAAGTCTTGGGCATTACTTAGGACCAAATCCAGGATCGCCCCACCCCTGGTAGGTTCAGAGACCATCTGCTCCATAGCACAGTCATTGAGAGCATCTAGAAACTCAATCTCTTTCTCTCGACCAGAACACATATTGACCCAATCAATCTGCGGGTAGTTAAAATCACCTATTATGACACAGTTTTTACGTTTAGCCGCTATCTTTAATCCTTCCATCATATTATAATTGTCCTCTCTTTATAATCGTTATAAACAACAATGGTGATAACGGACATCCTTGTCTTGTACCTTTGCTTACCTTCAGCTCTTTTGTGAGATCTGCATTTATACACAATTTTGCATATTGTTCCGTGTATATTGCTTTCATCATCTTTATAAAATGTTCCCCTAAATTTATTTTTTCCATTACTACAAACATAAAGTCCCAATTTAAATTATCAATTCTCCATCATACCCTATCAGAATCGGTCTCCATAGGGAATAATGGAGTGCCCAGAAGACATTTCCCTCCCCTCCTGCTTTCTGATAACCCGGAAGCAGGAGAAGGGCCTCCAAACCATGGGATCCCCTGCCCCCACCTGGAGACCGAGCAAGCAACAAAGAGCTATGCGGATAATGGAGCAGGAAAACAGGGACCGCCCTCCACAGAAAGCAGCCTCCAAATTATAAACAGATATCAATTTTCATTGATTACACTGACAGCAGAAAACTTTTATCACAAAATTCTCTATATACTAATGAAAGTGCATTAGGAACACCGACCCACACCCAGAGTCACTTAAAAGGCAAGTCAGTGTTCCGAAGAATCGACCATACCAGTTAACAGTTATTGTAAGCATCAGCATTTGGATGTTGTGGGGATTTTTCTTGGAAGCTCGTAGAAGCGAAGGCGCAACGCCGGATAAAACGCTGCCACGTTGCGTTCTATTATCTGTGCCGTGCAGTACGGACGAAGGAATTTTTGGAGCAAGGTTCTCCTTTGAAGACTGCTCTACTGAACTAATACTCTCCAGAGTGTGGATCTCCGTATATATTTCATCCTTGGAATGTTGCCCACGCCCAGCTATTGAGTAAGATTGGGCATTGACTTGCCTTTTAAGTGACTCTGGGTGTGGGCCGGTGTTCCTTATGCACTTTCATTAGTATGTATGTAAGTTTTGTGATGTAAGAATTTGTGATGTAAGTTTTCAGCTGTCAATGTAAACAATGAAAATTGTTATTTGTTTATAATTTGGAGGCTGGTTTTTGTGGAGGGCTGTCCCTGTTTTCCTGCCCCACCTGGAGATTGGCAACCCTACCCAGAATACTTGGGCAGTAATAAAGCAGCCCCCCCTTCAAGTCTGTCCCCCAGTCCCTGGGCTGAACAGCACTCTCACCCTCCCTCCCTCCCTCCCTTCCCTCCATTCCTCCCTCCCTTCCCTCCATTCCTCCCTCCCTTCCTTCTTCCCTCCCTTCCTTCCTTCCTCCCTTCCACTCTCTCTTCCTCCCTTCCTCTTCCTCCCTCCTTCTCTCCTTCCCTCCCTCCCCTCCATTCCTCTCTCCCTCCCTTTCTCTTCCTCTTTCCCTCCCTCCTGTCTCCCACTGGCAATGTGGGGTAAGGTTACCAGCTTTCACTTTTCTGTTTTGTTCTGAGAACAGCCACCCTGTGAGGCAGGCTGAGAGCCAGTCTGGTGTTGTGGGGAGAGGGGTGGCCTTGGATTTGGGGGGGGGGGCACCTGGGCTGAAGAAGGGGTGGGGAGCTCTCCCCCTCCAGATGGCCCCGCCCCGCCCCCCTTCACATTAGGGTTCTGAGCCTCAGGCTGCTGAGTGGTGTGATTGGCAGAGTTTGAAGTGGTTGTGCTGTTCCCTTGAATCTAGACTGGCACTCTGACAGAAGATGGTCTGGATCTCTGGGGTGCCATCCCTTGCCAACATGACAGGTAAGATCTAATCCACCCCCACCCCTCAGGCCGTGAATTATTGAGGCTGGCAGGGCTCTTCTGCCAGCGTGGGCGGGCTCAAGGAAGCTGCTGGACACTGAGTCAGACCCTGCTCCAGGGAGGTCAGTCTTGTCCACTCAGCCTGGCAGCTGCTCTCCGGCAGAGAAAGAACTTTCACCTCCCCACTGCTCAGTCTTTTCAGCTGGAGATGCCCAGAGGAATGGAGCCAGGCCCTCCTGCATGCCCAGCGCAGAGATCTGGGGGTGAAGCCTTGAAAGGGCAGAGCCCGGATCCAGCCCAGGGCAGCCAGCTGGCCGGCAGAATGTGCCTTTGTTCATCTGGCACATCTGAATGGCTTCCATAACAGTCACTGGAAGCTCCTGGAATCCTTTTCCTCCCCCCCCCTCCCCTGGTCCATCCCGTTACAGCCAAGACTGTCCCCCCCCCCGCCCCGTCCTCCCCCTGCTGGCATCTGCGGAGTGGGCAGGGGAAGGAGGAAGAGGCCCCCTGGTGCAGGGCAGGGAGAATGTTAATACCAAGAAGTTCAAGGAACAGGCTGCTCCCCCCTCCTCAGCCTCCCAGCCCTTCCTCCAGCTGGCTGCCTGCCCCTGCTGCCCCCCACAGATGCCCTGTGTTTCAGTGGGGCTGGGAGCGGCACCAATTCCTGGACTCAGCAAGGATTCCGGCCGCCTCCAGGGCAGCCCATGAGTGCTGAGCAAGCCCTTTCCTCCGGCGTGCCGCCCAACGCAGTCCCTCCGCTCTCTCAGCTTCCAGAAAGCCCACCGTTTCTCCTCCGGCCAGCCCGTGCCCTGGGGGCCGCTGTGCCAAGCCATGGCCACCTGCCACTCGCTGCTGGTCCTGGAAGGGAAGATCCAGGGGGACCCGCTGGACCTGAAGATGTTTGAGGGCACTGGCTGGGTGAGTCCTCCTGCCTTGGGGAAGGAGAAGGCGGCTGGCTGGAGAAAGGAAGGGAGCTCCAAGCAGGGTCTCCCTCTCTCTCTCAGGCCCTGGCAAATGGCTGGCGAGCAGGGCAGGGTGAGAGAGTGAGGGTTAAGGTTAGGGTTGGAGGGGCACCTCCTTCCAGCAATGCTATGAACAGGCACTGCTGAGCATCAGAGCGGAAGTAGAGCTATGCTGGATTTATTTATTTACGTTCTATTTATATCCCGCCCATTCTATGCAGACTCAAGGGGGCCAAAGACATAAGCAATATTAAAACAATCAAATAAATGGCAATGGTGCTACTTCAGGCAGACCACATAATATTTTCCTTTCTCAGGGCGTACAGATCCTAGGCAGTTAGTACTAAAGTGCGATCGATCCAGATGTGGTGGCAGTCACATGCCATCCAAAATAGCACCAACAAAATGTTTTAAATTGTGTTTTATTGATTTTACATTGTATTATAGAACGGATTGTTAGCCACCCTGAATCTGCTTGTGGAAAGGGCAGGATAGAAATTTAACATAATAATTAATAATAATAAATAAGTTCAGTCTTGCAGGCTTTGCGGAACTGCGATGAGTCCCACAGGGCCCTGATGGCTTCTGGGAGGGTGTTCAAAAGTATTGGGGCCGCAACCGAGAAGGCTCTTGCCAAAGACCATAAGAACATAAGAGAAGCCATGTTGGATCAGGCCAATGGCCCATCCAGTCCAACACTCTGTGTCGCACAGGGGCCAATATATGTGTGTGTGTATCCGCCTTCTTCCATCTTAGAAGGGCGAGGCAGCTGGCCCCCTTCCTGGAACGTAGCGACCTAGCAACAGTGATCCATGCAATGGTCACCTTGAGATTAGACTACTGTAATGCCCTCTACATGGGGCTGCCCCTGTGCCGAACTCGGAAACTGCAGCTAGTGCAGAATGCAGCAGCCAGGCTGCTAGTGGGACTACCTCGGTGGGAACACGTGCAGCCTGGGCTGAGGGAGCTGCACTGGCTTCCAATCATATTCTGAGTTCGCTACAAGGTGCTGGTTATCACCTTTAAAGCCCTATATGGCCGAGGACCTGCCTACCTTAGGGACCTCCTCTCTCCATATGTTCCCCAGAGAGCGCTGAGATCCTGCTCCCAAAGTCTCCTAAAAATCCCTGGACCAAAGGAGGCCAAACTGAAAGTAACGAGGGAGCAGGCCTTCTCAATAATGGCCCCCCACGGGTGGAATCAGCTACCAGAGGAAGTGCGAGCCCTGCGGGACTTTAACCAGTTCCGCAGGGCTTGCAAAACTGTCCTCTTTCAACAAGCGTATAAGGTGGAACCCTGAAAGTGACATCTGGCCATCTGGATATATATCTCACTGAAATGTAGCACCCCTAATTTATTGTGTTTTTTAAAAAAATATGTAACTGTTTAAACTGTATTTATTAATTTTATTTTATCGTATCAATTGTATTATAATCATGGTACACACCATGTCCTGTTAGCCGCCCTGGGCCTGCTTCGGCAGGGAGGGCGGGATATAAATAAAACTTATTATTATTATTATATACACACACACACACACATGTACAGCCACCGATGGACCTGTGCTCCATATTTTTATCCAATCCCCTCTTGAAGCTGGCTATGCTTGCAGCCGCCACCACCTCCTGTGGCAGTGAATTAAGGCCCATCAGGTTTGCTGGACAAACACTCGTCAGGGATGCTCTAGGCTGATCATGCCTTGAGCAGGGGGTTGGGCTAGATGGCCTTTGTGGCCCCTTCCAACTCGGTGTGATTCTAGGATTCTGAGTCCAGAGCTCTGTTTGCCCAGAGGCCAACCAGCTGCCCCTGGGAGGACTGCAGCTGCCTCCTCCCACCCCCTGTGCTCCCCAGCAAGTGACCCAAGGGGGCATCCTGCCTCTGGAACAAGTGGTCACAAGGCAGCAGCCAGAACCAGGGGGGAGCTCATCTCTGCACTCTGGAGAGGAGTTGTAATTCCCGGGGATCCCCAGGTGTCACCTGGAGGCTGGCATCCCTGGACTGAGTGGGCTCCTTGGAGCCAGAGCTGAGGGGGAGGGGTGTGCTGGGGTTATTGGGAGGCCCAGTTCTGACCTCATGTCAGGGCTCACCTGACCCACACCCGGAAGCCCTGTTCCTTTCGGCACGTGGACGGGGTTGTCAGCTGAGAGGGTGGCACCATGCCAAGGTGTCGGAGTCCCAAAGGGATGGGCTCCACTTGCAGTGAACTCTCAGGGCTGCCAACTGAAAGGGCTCTTGAGGACAGTCCAAAGCCGACCGGGCGCCTCCCTTAATACTTGGAGGCGTAGCAGGCAGTGTTTCGGTTTTTGGAACGGGTTTCCACGCTCTGCTATGTCCCTCTTGGAGTTTCAGCCTGCCATTCCCAGCCAATGGCTAGGGCTGTTTTGGCCAGGTGATTGACACAGAGAATATGTTACCACAGCTCCACCGACATGTGAGCAGGTGTTCAGACTGGCACGGGGATTTTGCTTGCGTGTTTGTGCAGGGGGTGGGGAACTCTGATCTTTTCGCTGAGGAGGTCACTGTGAGCAGCCAGTTTCAGTGGGGAAAGGACAGCAGAGTCCTGATTAACAGCCTGAAGAGGAGGATGGAGTTTACTGAGGGATTTGGTACAGTAGCGTGTGTGTGTGTGTGTGTGGGGGGCTTATCATAAGAAAATACTAGCTAATGCTAAATCAGATCACAGACAGACCATACATTCCTCAGCCAAACTAACGCTATAGCAACAACAACCAAATGTCCATCAGAGCTACTCTAATTTGGAAAGAAGTTACTTTTAAGCTAAGAGGTGTAAAGGTATAAATTCTACACTGTGCAAGGGGTTGGACTAGATGACCTTGGAGGTCCCTTCCAACTCTACAATTCTGTGAGGAAAATGGGGAAACAGGAGAGAGGCAAAGAGGGGTCTGTTAAGAGAGAGGTACCCTGAGAAGGGCTTGACTGGCTCCCCTCTTTGGCATTGTGCCCCACTGAGGTCCCTCCCCTCCTGAAACCCCACCCGCCTGGAGGGCCATCCCCAAATCTCCAGGAATTTCCCAAACATCAGCTGGCAACTCAGACTTCATTTGCCCCAAAGGAGGCGAGTCATTTGTGCCCATCTGTGGGGGGTTCCTCCTACAACAGGAGTGGCCAACCTGCAGCTTGTGTGGCTCCTTCACACATACTGTGTGGCTCTCAAAGTCCCCTCCACCCTGTCATCTGATTTGGAGAAGACATTTGTCTCTTTAAATCACTTCTCGAAGCCAAGCCAGCCAGCAGCTTGGAGAATGCATTTAAAGTTGCTTTCTTTCCACCCTCCCTCCCCTCCCTCCCTCCTTCCTTCCTTCCTTCCTTCCTTCCTTCCTTCCTTCCTTCCTTCCTTCCTTCCTTCCTTCCTTCCTTCCTTCCTTCCTTCCTTCCTTCCTCCCTTCCTTCCTTCCTTCCTTCCTTCCTTCCTTCCCTCCCTCCCTATCTTCCTTCCTTCCTTCCTTCCTTCCTTCCTTCCTTCCTTCCTTCCTTCCTTCCTTCCTTCCTTCCTTCCTTCCTTCCTTCCTTCCTTCCTTCCTTCCTTCCTTCCTTCCTTCCTCCCTCCCTCCCTCCCTCCCTCCCTCCCTTCCTTCCTTCCTTCCTTCCTTCCTTCCTTCCTTCCTTCCTTCCTGCAGCTCTCAAACAGCTGACATTTATTTTATGTGGCTTTTATGTTAAGCAAGTTTGGCCACCCCTGCTGTATAAGCTGCCTACTGAGTAAAGCAGGCATTTGACTGTAGAGATCCCAGAGCTGCCCAAATACAGGGCTCTGCCTCTTGACTTTGCTTTGTGCCTCCCCATGCCCCCCCCCAACCTGGCTAGAAAGTGAAAAGGGTCCAGGATTCTTTCACTGATCCTTGTGCTTTTTTCTTTGGGGGCTTCAGGAAATGGAAGAGGCCTGTCCAGAGCACAGTAAAACCAGCACAGCGGAAGAGCACACCGTCATCAAACCAGGACCAGACGCTGCTCCGGTATGCACTGGATCTTCCTCTGGGAAGCCATTGCTGGGGTCTAAGAAGCCAGCCCCATTAGCAGGCCTTCGGGAAAGGGCAGGTTACAATTTTGGGGAGTGGGGTGAGGGAGAACAGCAATGCAGCAACTGGAGACTTTTGAGGTTGTCCAGAGGGGAAGATGGAGGGATGCAGCAAGCACGAGGACTGGTGCGTCTGAGAGGGAGAAATCTCTGGATGTAAAAACTGGGTTTTTAAATGTCCCCATGGAACTCTGGGAAGTGTGGTTGTCTGAGAGGACCTTGAAGGGGGCCTGTGAGGAGGGCGTCTCCCTGTGATCTAACTCCGAGGGACAAACGTACGGGAGAAGATGGACCAACATTCTCAGAAGAGAGATGGTCGTGTCCCACTCAAGATGTCTCCATCCCCCACTTGCCTGCAGATCCCGGACTTAGCTCTCCCTGTCCTCTCCCCCCACCCCACCCCTGCCTCCAGGCCTCCGTGGAAGGGATGGTGGTCTTGCACCAGTTTCCTTTCTCCTCCGCTCTCCAGAGGATGTCCGTCATTGTGCAGGAGGAGGGGAAGGACTCCTACGACCTCTACATGAAAGGAGCCCCAGAGATGGTGGCCAGTTTTTGCACAGAGCAGAGCGGTAAGGGCGGGGGGGGGGGAGAGATGGTGGGGTTGGGGACATGCTCTGTGGATTCCATCCTGGTGCAGGTGAGGGCAGCTTTACTCACTAGGTGTGCTGCAAGGAATGCCAGAGAGGGGTTGCTCATGGGGAGGGTGCAACTTGGTGCATGCATGTTTGCAGCCCTGTCCCAGCTGTGTTTCTGATGTCCAGGAGAGTGCTGGGAGATGCGGGAAGATTTGCTGGGAGGTGCAAGAGGAGGAGGACGACGATGTCACTGCCGTGCACATGTGCAGCTGCCCTTTCACTCCCAGCTGCTTCCACGTGCCGAGGCTTTGGCTTCATGTGATGCAACAACTGTGTTTGTTTTGGATATCGGGCCATTTCGAGACTTCTTGGGGCGGAGAAAAGCGGGGTGTAGAAACCTACGCTGCTTCTTATGTTTATTCTACCCAGGCCAGGTTTCAGAGAGTGACACATCTTCTCATTCACTCATTTGCTAGCAAGGTGTTCAGATAGAATCACAGAGTTGGAAGGGACCTCCAGGGTCATCTAGTCCAATCCCCTGCACAATGCAGGAAATTCACAAGCACCTTCCCCCCTCCACTCCAAGATGGCAACCCCCCCCCCAAACCCCTGCCGGATCCCTGGTGAAACTGGCCGAGAGAAAAATTGCTTCCTGCCCCCCCAAATGGGGAACAGCCTTTCCCTGGGTGTCGAAGAAGGAGCCACAAGAACTACGCCTTGCTCCAGCCCCCCTTTCCGCCCTCGCTCTCCTGGTGAGCCAACTGTTGTGAGGAAGTTAAGGCAGCCATTTCCCTTTCCTGCTTTCTCAAAGGGGTGCAGAAAATGAGGGGGAGGAGCACAGAGGTGGGGGCTCTTTGGGACACTGCTTGGGCCCTCCTGGCTTCCTTAGACTGCGGGGCGACTCTTCCCACGCCGCATGGGGACTCATCTGGGACAGCAGGCTTTCAGGCAGTGACACAGGAACAGGCCCTGTGGGGTGATTTTGTGGCAGCCCAGCCTCCCCATGCTGCGCGCTTCTCTGTCTCTCTCTCATGGGAGTTGCTTCCTGTCCCCTCCACAGTTCCCGGGGACTTCCTCGCGGAGCTCCAGGGCTACACCTCACAAGGCTTCCGCGTCATCGCTCTGGCCCACAAGGCGCTTGCCATGGGGGAGGACGGAGATCTGGCTGGCCTGGAAAGGTGAGGCTTGCTGAGATTTGCGGAGGTTTGTGAGTTTCCTGCAGTGTGCAGGGGGTTGGACTAGATGACTCTGAGGGTCCCATCCCACTCTTTGGTTCTATGGGATGCTCCCATAGCCAAGGAGGCCAGGCCAGGCCAGGCCAAAGCTCTATTCACGGAGAGGACGTTATTGAGATGAGGCTGAGGATCTGATGCCCTCTTGTCCACCTCAGAGGGTGCGCAGACAGGTCCACAAGGAGCCCTCTGCTCTTTTCCCCAGGTCCAGTCAAGCTTCTGTTTGATGCCCTGTTTCCAGGAGGCTGATCTGTTGCTCTAGGGGTGGGTGGGGGGTGGGAGGGTCCGGATGGGGCCTTTGGTGCTGGCCAAGGGGCAGTTAATCTTCTTCCTCGTGGCTCTGCTTCCAGCCCCGATCCTTGAAGCCCCAGGAGGGGCCTCTTCAGCCGGGGACGGGCAATTGAAGGTCCCACCATCCCTGGGCCTGCTTTTTCAGCCTGTCAATAGCCTGAGAGGTTCTGCTGTCAGTCTCTGCTTCTTTTTTGGGACTGCTGCAATAGCGGCAGGGGAGTGGCAGGATCGTGGCCTCTGTGCCCTAGGAGCTCACAGCGTAGCCTGCCTTTGTCCCCTGAGGAAGTGACCCCCTCCCCCTTCTTTCCTTTTGACCTGCCCAAGGGAGGAGGTGGAATTTGGCCTGACCTTCCTGGGCCTGCTGGTCATGGAGAACCGGCTGAAGAGCGAGACCAACCCCGTCCTGGAGGAGCTCATGGCCGCCCGCATCCGGACCGTGATGGTCACAGGTACCAACGTGGAATGCGCAGAAAGGCTGGAAATTTAATTCACTGCTTACTTTCTTATCAACGGGGCTTTTTTCAGTAGGAACCCGGTTCTTGCTGGCTTGGCACCAGAGGGTGTGGCCTAATATGCAAATGAGTTCCAGCAGGGCTTTTTCTATGAAGAAAGCCCTGCTTATCAGACCTAAATTAATTTTGTTAATTGAGCAACCTGGAATGCCTTTGATTTCTATAAGCAGAACTGCCAATACAACCAGCACCTGACAGAGGGAGAGCAGATGGCTGCCCTCTGGGCCGTGTCGGCAGAGTCTCTGAATTTTTGCCATCTGACAGATCAGAAACATTAAAAGTTGAAGTTATTAGTTCAGTTATTATAAGTATTGTAGCAATACACAGAACTCTATTAGGATCAGGTGCACCATATTAATTGATTCCATAATTACTCATAATTAAGCAATAAACATAATCCTGAAAATATATTGTGTGTCAACAAATCAAGGTGGGCAGCCGCATTGGTCCGAAGCAAGAAAACAAAGTCTGAGTCCAGCCAGGCACCTTTGACACCAACAAAGTTTAATTCTGGGTCTGCACTTAGGACGATAGAATCCTAGAGTTGGAAGGGACCTCCAGGGTCATCTAGTCCAGCTCCCTGCACAGTGCAGGAAACTCACAAGCACCTCCCCCCAAATTCTCCCCCCAAATATTCCCCCAAAATACGTCCCCCCCCCCAAAAAAAAAAATTCCCATGAAAGCTTCTAGCCAGACTCGAGCTTTGTTTGTCTTAAAGGCACCCTGGAATCAAGCTTTGCTCTATTAGATACATCTTGTCATGCTCTTGTGCCCAAGGTGAAGAATCAGCAGCCGGCAGGCCTCAAGGATGCCTCTCTTCTGCAAATACCTGAGGCCTTGACTAAAGTTTGCAAGAGTTGTTCCCAAGTCCCTTCCGAGCTACAGGGTTGGACTGGGGGCGGGGGGGAATGGAGGGGAGACAAGACACGAAGCCTGTGCTGTAGGATTGCCAACTCCAAGTTGGGAAACTTCTGGAGATTGGCAAGGGAAAGGTGGAGCCTGAGGTGGGTGACTTTTTGGGGGTGTGTGGGGGGGGGAAGTTTCCAGACAGTCTTCAAGGGCATCCCCACGTAGACTGCATTGCAGCAGTCTAAGTGTGACGTCATGGGAGACTAATGTTCAAGACACAGTTGCTGCATCCCCCCAGCCCAGGTGTGCAGAAGTCCCAGCAGAGTTCTTTGGTTCCTGGCCCATCCTCCTTGCCAAGAATCAACTATATACTGGAACAGATTGGGTTCACAAATGTGCCTTCAGGTTTGCGGGTGAGCTACGACCTCCCTTTTGGAGACAGCTGATCTTGGTTAGCAGGGATGGAGAGGCCACCTGGCTTGTAAGGCTTGAGGTACAGACCAAATTTGCAGCCCTGACAACATCGCTGAAGCCCACTCTGCTGCTTTCCAGGGGACAACCTCCAGACAGCCGTCACAGTCGCTAAGAACTCCGGCATGATTTCCAACAGTAGCAAAGTGATCCTTGTGGAAGCCAATGAGCCAGAGGGGTCGATCCCAGCATCCCTTACCTGGCAGCTGATGGAGGACAAGCACCCACACCCCGCAGAGGGGAAAGTAAGCCAGCGACTGCAGGAGGTCCTTGGTTGCCCTGGGCAACAACTCCCTGGGGTGCTGTGAACTGGGGACCTCCAGGACCGCGGAAGGGGAACCTAGGCGTCCATGCTGGGAGTGTTGTCCTGCTGCCTCCCTGGCCCTTGCCCATGTGGGGGTGCATCCAGGAGGCATTTCAGTCCCAGATCCCGGGCCTTCAGAGAGAGCGCCAAGCTTGAGCCGCTGCTGCACTGGTGGGGCCGTTCACCAAGGCATCTTGTGCAATGCAAGATAGTTGAAATGACATAAGTTTCTGAGGGCAGCCATGTTGGCTTGCAGCAGAACAGGCAGATTTGCCTTAAGTGGCCCCTTAGAGACCCGCCAGATTTCCCACCTTCTGACTAGGAAGGAAGGACTCGGAGATCTCCATTCGGACTCTCAGTAGCTGACAGGCCCCAAATCTTCTTGGCTTCTCAGGTTCTCATGGACTTGACTCAAAGTGAGACAAAATCCTGCCCTTTATTTTCTCTATCCCATCACCCCCTCTTCCCAGACCAAAAAGAGTGGTCTCCAGAGCCCCTTCCTGCCCCTTTTCCTCACTTGCACCGTGGAGTAATTCTCACTCGCTTCCCAGGACCTCTGCATCCCCATCGAGGAGAAGGCTGAGCCAGGCACTGACTTCCATTTTGCCATGACTGGGAAATCCTACCAGGTCCTCACCAAATACTTCAGCGCTTTGGTCCCAAAGGTAAGTTGCGGGGAAGGCAGGGAACACCCTGGCTGGGGGAGACTTCCCCTTCTTCCTTCACGGCCCTTCCCTGGCAATGAGTCCCTTTGGGATGGAGCCTTTGCACAGAAAGCAGACGGGGGGGGGGCTTTCTTCTTGTGGGATAAAGGGGGAGGGGCTCTCTTGCTGGGAAAGACATTTCTGGGCTTGTGAGCGGCACGTTTACCTTTCCACAGGTACTGCTGAATGGGACGGTTTTTGCCAGGATGTCTCCCGGGCAGAAGTCCAGTCTTGTGGAGGAATTTCAGAAGCTGAAGTAGGTGCCTTGCTGGAATGGGGAGGAAGGAAGAAAAAGAAAAGGGCTTTCTCACAGAGGACCCTGCTTGGTGTCACCTGCTCCTCTGGCTTCTGTACATGCCCTTCTCTCAAGCCACTTTGACTGTGGAGGCTGACCCAGAGATGACAAAGGGGGGGCTTCCCCAGACCCTCATTTCCCTCTCTTCAACCTGCCTGTTTCCTGGGGGGGGAGGGGAGTGTTTGTCTGTTCCGTATGTGTTTTGCCCCCTCTAGTGGCTGATTTGATATTTTGTTCTTGTTCAATCGCACAATAGAGTCCAACTCTTTGCGACCCCATGGACAAAGTCACGCCAGGCCCTCCTGTCTTCTACCATCCTCCGAAGTCTGCTCAAATTTGCGCTTGTTACATCAGTAATGCTGTCCAGCCATCTCATCTTTTGCCGTCCCCTTCTTCTTTTGCCTTCTGTCTTTCCCAGCATCAGGATCTTCTCCAGTGAGTGCTTCCTTCTCATTTCATAGAATCATAGAGTTGGAAGGGACCTTTAGGGTCATCTAGTCCAACCCCCTGCACAATTGGATTTATATCCCGCCCTCCACTCCGAAGAGTCTCAGAGCGGCTCACAATCTCCTTTACCTTCCTCCCCCACAACAGACACCCTGTGAGGTGGGTGGGGCTGGAGAGGGCTCTCACAGCAGCTGCCCTTTCAAGGACAACCTCTGCCAGAGCTATGGCTGACCCAAGGCCATGCTAGCAGGTGCAAGTGGAGGAGTGGGGAATCAAACCCCGTTCTTCCAGATAAGAGTCCGCACACTTAACCACTACACCAAACTGGCACCAAACAATGCAGGAAACTCACAAACACCTCCCCCTAAATTCACAGGATCCTCATTGCTGTCAGAGGGCCATCTAGCCATCTAACCTCCTAGGAAGGAGAGCCCACCACCTTGGTGGCCAAAGTGTTTGAGCTTCAGCATCTGACCTTCCAGGGAACAGTCTGAGTTGATTTCCCTGAGGACTGACTGACTGGATCTTCTTGCAGTCCAAGGGACTCTCAAGAGTCTTCTCCAGCACCACAAAAGCATCTATTCTTCTGTGCTCACCCTTCCTTACGGTCCAGCTCTCACAGCCATACATGACTATTGGGAATACCATCGCTTTAATTATACGGACTTTTGCTGGCAGGGTGATGTCTCTACTTTTTATTATACTGCCCAAGTTTGCCATAGCTGTCCTCCCAAGGAGCAAATGTCTTTTAATTTCATGGCTACAGTCACCATCTGCAGTGATCTTGGATCCCAGAAATGTGAAGTCTGTCACTGCTTCCATGTCTTCCCCTTCTATTTGCCAAGGTGTGATGAGGCCGGATGCCATGATCTTCGTTTCTTTGATGTTGAGTTTCAAGCCTACTTTTGTGCTCTCCTCTTTCACCCTCAACAAGAGGTTCTTTAGGTCCTCCTCACTTTCTGCCATTAGAGTGGTGTCATCTGCATATCTGAGGTTGTTGATGTTTTTCCTGGCAAGCTTAATTCCAGTTTCTGCTTCATCCAGTCTGGCATTCCGCATTATGTACTCTGCGTATAAATTAGATAAGCAGGGTGACAATATACATCCTTTTCCTACTCTAAACCAATCAGTTGTTCCATATCCTGTTCTGACAGTTGCTTCTTGACCCTTATACAGGTTTCTCAGGAGACATGTGAGGTGGTCTGGTACTCCCACCTCTTTAAGGACTTGCCACAGTTTTTTTGTGATCCACACAATCAAAGACTTTAGCGTAGTCAATGAAGCAGAAATGGTAATGCTTTCTCCATAATCCAACGCATGTTGGCAATTTGATCTCTAGTTCCTCTACCTCTCCAAAACCCAACTTAAACTTCTGGTAGTTCCCAATCTGCCCTTTCAAGGACGACTCCTATGAAAGCTCTGGCTGAGCCAAGGCCATTCCAGCAGGTGCAAGTGGAGGAGTGGGGAATCAAACCCGGTTCTCCCAGATAAGAGTCCGCACACTTAACCACTGTGCCAAACTGGCTCTCTGCTGAAGCCTAGCTTGTAGGATCTTTAACATGACCTTGCTGGCATGTGAAATAAGTGCAATGGTGCGATGGTTTGAGCATTCCTTGGCATTACCCTTCTTTAGGATTGGGATATAAAATGATCTTTTCTAATCCTGTGGCCACTTTTGTGTTTTCCAAATTTGTTGACATAATGTGTGCATCACTTTAAGCATTGTCTTTTAGGATTTTGAATAGCTCAACTGGGATACCGTCATCTCCGCTTGCTTTGTTGTTAGTAATGCTTTCTAAGGCCCATTTGACTTCACACTCCAGGATGTCTGGCTCAAGGTCAGCGATTTCACCATCGTGGTTGTCCAGGACTTTGAGATCCGTCTTATATAATTCTTCTGTGTATTCTTGCCACCTCTTCCTGATCTCTTCTGCTTCTGTTAGGTCCCTACTGTTTTTGTCCTTTATCATCTTTGCACGAAATGTTTCCTTGATTTCTCCAATTGTCTTGAAGAGATCTCTTGTCTTTCCCATTCTATTATTTTCTTCTATTGCTTTGGGTTGTTCCTTCAGGAAGGCCTCCTTATTGCTTCAAAATATCACACCAGTTTATGTCCAGCATATCTCCATGCAGATTTAAACTGCAGGTTTTTATGCCAGATGTAAACTGGTATGATATTGAATTGACCACTAGAAGGGTGAAAAGCATGTGGAACAAAAGAACAACCCTTCCCCCCCCCATACACACTTTCTTCTGCTGCAGAGAACTCTTGGGCTCATGGGGGGGGGGGGCGGAACTTGTAGAGTTCCAAGATCCGTGGAGTTATGATCATTCCAAACGGAAGTGCTGCCCACAGAGATCACGTCTGGGGGAGCTGAGCACCACTCCCCCTCCAGCTGCCTAACATTTACATTCTGTCTTAGGGTTGCCAACCTCCAGGTGGGGCTTGGAGATCTCCCACTTTTACAGCTGGTCTCCAGCTGGCAGAGATCAACTCCCCTGGAGAAAATCAGACAAAAAACAACTGTGCCAAAAAGAACAAAAACCAAGTCTTCAGGAGATGGTACAAATTTATATCAGAAGTTCTCAATTCATGCGATAAAAATCCATTACAAAGGAAATCCCACACATGTACAGTCCACAAAAATCCATTCTGATGTGTCGACTCCTGAAGAACTTCGCAACTCCCAGTGGGTCAAAAAACCTCCTTCTTCCTTACAACACACGAGGAGTCCAACCTACAACGTCGGCTTCTAAGGTAAAAATCACCTCACGTGATCACTAGCTTGAACGACGTTCCACTATAGATAGCTTTTTCGAAAACCGAATGATAAACCTTAACGCATCATTCTATCACACTCTTATCAACGCCCATTCTTAACTTCTTAAAGACGGCTTGAATTGAGAACTTCTGATATCAATTTGTACAATTTCCTAAAGACTTGGTTTTTGTTCTTTCTGGCACAGTTGTTTTTTGTCTGATTCTCTAACTGTGCAGCCACTGTTGGACTTCACCCCTGGAGAAAACAGCTGCTTGGAAGGGTGGGATCTATGGCATCATGCCATGCGGAGGCCCCCCTCCCCAAACCCCGCCCTCTGCTGGCTCCACCCCCCTAAGTCTCCAGGTATTTTCCAGTCCAGACCTGGCACCCCCAGGTTCCCCCCCAGCAGTGAGTGAGTCCTGTGAAGCTGCTTGCTGCCTTTGGCTCCTTACTGTGTGTGCCCAAGCAGTGGCAACGACTGTCTCTTCTGGCATCACTGGCACTTCCTCCTTCAGGACGGCTGGTCCACGCCAGGCTGGCAAAACAGAGATCTGTCCATCCCTGGGTGCATCCGTTTGCAGACTCCCCTGATTCCAATGTACAAATGACTGGCTAATTTGTCTTCCCTCTTCTATTCCAGTTACTATGTGGGGATGTGCGGAGACGGAGCCAACGACTGTGGGGTAGGTTGCCCTCCAACTGTCCCCCCCCTTTGGCTTAGCAATAAGAATATAAGAACATAAGAGAAGCCATGTTGGATCAGGCCAACGGCCCATCCAGTCCAACACTCTGTGTCACACAGTGGCAAAAAAATTTATATATACACACACACTGTGGCTAATAGCCACTGATGGACCTGTGCTCCATATTTTTATCTAAACCCCTCTTGAAGGTGGCTATACTTGTGGCCGCCACCACCTCCTGTGGCAGTGAATTCCACATGTTAATCAACCTTTGGGTGAAGAAATACTTTCTTTTATCCGTTTTAAGCTGTCTGCTCAGCAATTTCATTGAATTTCATCGAATGCTGATGCCTTCCTGCGATGGGCAGGTGTCAGTGGGCATTCCCCTCCCAAAAAAAGGACAGATTTGTTGTGCTGGGGGTAGGAATGGATTTGTGAGACTCGTTAAAAAAATTAGATCATGTTTGTGCAACACGTTGTTTATGAAGTCATCTCTTGGCACATTAGTTTTCCTGCAGCAGAGAGCTCATCCAAAGTTGAGTGAGAGATGCAGGACAGAGGGCAGCTGAAAGGGTAGGGGGGGCGGGAACAGGGCTGGAGGGTGAATTTCTTTTTCAGCAGATGTCATGGATTAATGATGTGGGATCTGAAAAATGTCCCTGTTCCCCCCCAAGGGGGCTTCCCAAGGCAGGTGCCTCTAAACTTGATGTTGGAGGGTCAGGCACCAGCCCTGGTTTTAGGAAAGAAAGAATCATTTTGCTGCAGAAGAAAGTTGAAGTCCAGTCAGACTTCTTTAATACCAACCAAGTTTTATTCCGGCCATAAGCTTTCTTGTGCCCGAATGTGCTTCAGACCAACACGGCTGCATCTATCATTTGGCAGACATGTGCAGTGAAATAGCCCCATTGCCAGGCCTAGACATGGTGAATCCAGGATTAGATTTCATGCCGACTACAAAATAGGAGCTTTCTGGTGCTGGCCCCAATCCCAAGACCAGGAAAGCTGAATGCTGCACCACACCATGTACAGACCAAACAAGTGTACAGTGCTACTTATTTATGTCTATCAGAGTTTGCCACTAGACCAGAAAAAAATGTCCTGTTCCTTTAGCAGATGTTTAATCAAATGTAGAAAAGAGCAGCGAAGAAGAAGACTGCAGATTTATTCCCCACCCTTCTCTCTGAATCCGAGTCTCAAAGCAGCTTCCAATCTCTCCCCCCACAACAGACACCTTGTGAGGTGGGTGGAGCTGAGAGAGCTCTCCCAGAAGCTGCCCTTTCAAGGACAGAGTCTCAGAGCAGCCTACAATCTCCTTTATCTTCCTTCCCCACAACAGACGCCCTGTGAGGTGGGTGGGGCTGAGTGAGCTTTCACAGAAGCTGCCCTTTCAAGGATAACTTCTACAGAGCTACGGCTGACCCCAGGCCATTCCAGCAGCTGCAAGTGGAGGAATTGGGGGAATCAAACCTGGTTCTCCCAGAGAAGAGTCCACACACTTCACCACTACACCAAACTGGCTCTCTCAAGGACTCAGAAGGACACAGAGAGAGAGTGGTTTCAAAACTGGCCACACTGCCCTGCACTTTCCAATATCTGCCCAAAGCAGTGGTGGACTAGTGTTGCAAAAACTGCCTACATTTCAGATGTCATGCCTCTCCCCCCACCCCCCTAGAATCCTTTTGTTACTTCCACTTTGTTACAAGTGATGTCCAGGAAATTAGGGCTACCAGCCCCCAGGTGGGGCCTGGATAGCTCCCAGAAGTATAACTGATCTCCAGAAGAGAGAGAACAAGACTGCTGTGGAAGGAGGGGGGTGGGTGGGGAATCCAAGGCATTCTCCCCTGCTGAGGACCCTCCCCAGGCCCTACCCCCAAACCTCCAGGAATTTCACAAACTGGAGTTGGCATCTCCAGCATGGAAGAAGGCCTGGCCTGAGTTTGGGGGCTTCCAAACCCCCCACCATGAGAGATCCGCAGGGGCTCCTGCTCCGTGCCTGGCCGCTGCCCCTTCACGCTCTTCCCTTCTTCCCTTCCAGGCTCTGAAAATGGCCCATGCCGGGATCTCCCTTTCGGAGCAGGAGGCCTCGGTGGCCTCACCCTTCACCTCTCAGGTCCCCAACATCCAGTGTGTGCCAGAGCTGATCAGGTACCCCTTCCCTCCCTCCTTGGGGGTAGCAGATGCTGGGCAGGGCCTTTGGGGCGGGCCAGAGAAGGGCAGAGAGAGAGGCCTGGTCGGGGAGAGGCCAGGAATGGAGCTCCCAGCAGGCCCCTAAAAATCAGGCTCCTTGGATTTATTGATTTGATTTCACGCCCCCACTTTTCTCCACAGTGGGGGAGGGGGCCACAGCGGCTTTAGTCGGTCTCCTCTTCCCCCTTGATATTGGATATCCTTAGAGAAAAGTATTATTTAGCAGAGTTGAAACGAGTAGCACAACAGAGAATACGCAGAGATCATTTGTGTGTTTAAAAAGAATATGGTTGCTTTACTTAAAACTACAAGGGAAGGGTAAACTATGGTCCCGGGCCAGGAGGGCCCTCCAAACTGCCTAGTTTACCTGGTGGGAGGGCTGGCCCTGCGTGCAACTGGTGGGGAGAGAGCTGGTGTGCCCCTTGAGCATCACTCTGGGATTACAGCATCCTTGGCTTGGTCTCTGTGTAGCCAGAGGCTTCTTTGCCAAGTCCCACAACAACCAGCTTCTCTCCTGGGCAGTTGCCCCCGGACCTTCTCCGGGGTGTGTGGAAGGGCTGGAGGCATCTCCAGGGCTGACTCTTCTTCTGGGGGTGCCTGAACTGCTCTTCGGCCTCTGTGGGCTTTGAGCAGGGCCCGGCTGCAGCCCTCCAAGAGCCTGTCCATCTCTCCCCCTAGAGAAGGCCGAGCCTCCCTCGTATCCTCCTTTGCGGTGTTTAAATATCTGACCACTTACGTCTTGATCCAGTTCGTGGGGACATGCCTGCTTTATTGGGTAAGTACCGCAACTTCTCTAGGGAGCTGAGAGCAGCTTCCAGCTAACACTGGAATCCTCAGCTGGAGGGAAGGGATCGCTTTGTCCCAAGCAATTGGAAGGTGGCACGAGGAGGGGCGCGGCTTCCTGTGGGCTTCCTCTCTTGTCTCTGGCAAACAGGTTGGGTTTTAAAGTGCTACAGAAGCCTGTGGGACCCACAAACAGCCACCAGCGAGGACTGAGGATGCCCACCCCACCTGGCCCAGAAACAGGTTTTGACTTTCTGAAGGAGAGGTTTGATTTCCTGCCAAAGAGCTGAAAGGGAGCGGCCAGTCTCTCCTTCAGGAAGGACCTCTTTAGGCAACCAGTAATTAAAATGTGGACTTTGCTGCCAGAGGATGTAGTGATGGCCACGGGTATAGAGAGCTTTAAAAGGGGATTAGACAGATTCAGGGAGGGGGAGAGGTCCCTCAGTAGCTTCTAGCCATGGTGACTACGGTTGCCAGTCCCCAGGTGGTGCAGGTGAGAAGCCCTAAGGTATCCACGTCAAACCAGCCTCAGTTGTAGAAAATTCAAATATTTCATATCAGAGGTGGCCAACAGTAGCTCTCCAGATGTTTTTTGCCTACAACTCCCATCGGCCCCAGCCATTGGCCATGCTGGCTGGGGCTGATGGGGGTTGTAGGCAAAAAACATCTGGAGAGCTACCCTTGGCCACCCCTGTTTTATATAACAAAATTCTCTTATAAGAAAATGCAATGCTATGCAAAGTGCAAATATAAACCACACCCGAACGCAAAGTCCATCTACTTGTAACTGACAGTCTATCCTTCGAAACTGGGACTCCGGGATGTGGTATGGTGAGCCGTGTGACTACACGTCCTCTTCTAATCATAATCCACGTCCTCTTTTAATCATAGCCAGTGTAAGAGTCAGAAGCAGCAAGGCACAAGAGCCCAACAGGGATGTACACAATGCCCTGTTTCACACGAGGCTTCTACGAGCTTCAAAAAACATTTAAATAATTCATATTGGAGACCAGCGCTCCAACCATTCTGCAGAGAAACAACAGCATGTCAGTCATTACCTCTCGGCCTGGTCTCCTGAGGGCTTTCCTGGTGCCAATGCCTTGGGAATCCCTACAGCACCCGGGCACTGAGGTGGGCTGTGTACACAATGCCCTGTTTCACACGAGGCTTCTACGAGCTTCAAAAAACATTTAAGCCAGTGGAGAGCCAGTTTGGTGTAGTGGTTAAGTGTGCGGACTCTTATCTGGAAGAACCGGGTTTGATTCCCCACTCCTCCACATGCACCTGCTGGAATGGCCTTGGGTCAGCCAGAGCTCTCTTATCGGGGAGAACCGGGCTTGATTCCCCCCTCCTCCACTGCAGCTGCTGGAATGGCCTTGGGTCAGCCAGAGCTCTCTTATCTGGGAGAACCGGGTTTGATTCCCCACTTCTCCACTTGCAGCTGCTGGAATGGCCTTGGGACAGCCATAGCTCTCTCAAGAGTTGTCCTTGAAAGGGCAGGTGCTATAAGAGCCAGTTTGGTGTCGTGGTTAGGTGTGCGGACTCTTATCTGGGAGAACCGGGTTTGATTCCCCATTCCTCCGCTTGCACCTGCTGGAATGGCCTTGGGTCAGCCATAGCTCTGGCAGAGGTTGTCCTTGAAAGGGCAGCTGCTGTGAGAGCCCTCTCCAGCCCCACCCACCTCACAGGGTGTCTGTTGTGGGGGAGGAAGGGAAAGGAGATTGTAGGCCACTCTGAGACTCTTTGGAGTGGAGGGCAGGATATAAATCCAATATCATCATCATCATCATCATCATCATCATCATCATCATCATCATGGGGGAGGGGGCCCTCTGGCAGCCATTTGTGGGTGTCTTTTTCAGACTCCCAAGTATCTTCCTGGGACATGTAGGCTGTCCCCATCTCTTTGGCTGCACCTGCGGCAAGGAAAGCTTTGGCTGAGTTGGCTTTTCCCTTGCAGCAACTCCAGTTCCTGGGCAATTACCAGTACCTCTTCCAGGACATCGGCATCACCATCGTCATCTGCCTCACGAGTAAGCTGGCCAGTTTCCCCACCACCTGGCCCAGGCTGAAGAGTCTCTGGGGCCCAAAGGCCTCTCCTGTGGCTGAGAGTCTGGATGTGCCATTCAGGGTGTAGGGAGGGGGTGTGAATTGGGCAGGGGGAGTTGTGGAAGGGGGGAGGTCAGCTCTGCCCATCAGCTCAGTGCAAACCAAGTCTTGGCTACCTCTTGTGGGGTGGGAAGGGGGCTCTGCCGGTGCACCCCTGACTCCTATCCCCCCAACTGTCATCTGGAGTTTCCAGATTACAGAAATGTTGAGTTTCTGGCTCAACATTAGGAAGAACTTCTTGACTGTTAGAGCGGTTCCTCAGTGGAACAAGCTTCCCCCTTGGGAGGTGGTGAGCTCTTCTTCCTTGGAGGCTTTTCAACAGAGGCTGGATGGCCATCTGACAGCAATGAAGGTCCTGTGAATTAAGGGGGAGGGGTTTGTGAGTTTCCTGCATTGTGCAGGGCGTTGGACTAGATGACCCTAGAGGTCCCTTCCAACTCTATGATTCTATGAACTTCCTGGAGCATTAGAGTGGTTCCTCAGTGGAACAGGCTTCCTCCTCGGGAGGTGGTGGGCTCTCCTTCTTGGAGGTTTTTAAAGAGAGACTAGATGGCCATCTGACAGCAATGAGGATCCTGTGAATTTAGGGGGAGGTGTTTATGAGTTTCCTGCATTGTGCAGGGTGTTGGAATAGATGACCTTGGAGGTCCCTTCCAACTCTATGATTCTACCTTCCCTTTTCTTCCCACACCAGTGAGCTTGACCCACGCCTATCCCAAGCTGGCCCCCTACCGGCCCTCCGGCCAGCTCCTGTCTCCGCCCCTGCTGCTCTCCGTGGTCCTCAACGTTGGCTTCACTGTGGTGGTGCAGGTTGGGGGCTTCCTGCTTGTGAAGCAGCAGCCCTGGTACTTGGAGATTCGCAGCCACAGGTAGCCCCCTCACCTGCTTAAGGGGGGGGGGACTGGAGGGCAGGAGGCAGCTTTCAGCCGTGGGGGCATTGCGGGCCAGGTGCTGGCTCCCAAGGAGTGCTGGGGCAGCCAGAAGTGGTGAGGATCAGGCCAGAAGTGGAGGGAACTGTTTGTGGGGGTTTTCTTCCCTTCCAGAGGATGCCCTTTAGCCAACCAGACCCTGACTCTAGGCCTTGGCAATGAAACGGCCAACTCCACGGAGCCCCACCACCAGGTGCTGAGCTACGAGGACGCCACTCTCTGGCCGCTGGTCACCATCAACTGCCTCATCGCGGCCTTTGTCTTCTCCAAGGGGAAGCCTTTCCGGAAGCCCATCTACACCAACTGTGAGCCTTGCTTCTTCATCCCTTCTGGTGGCACCAGGGAGCTCAGAAGGCATTCCATGCGTTATTCCAGCCCTGTGAAGTAGGCCTCTCGTACTCTCCCAGTAGCATAGCTAGAGGCTAGGACAGGACAGGAGGAGAGCGGCTTGCTTGAGACCTCCTGAGATTTGGACCTGGGTCTCTTCTGCTCCTGGGAAGGCAGGCCCCACCAGCATGGCAGGGCCAGGAAGGAACAGCATAGTCAAGTCCTGGAGGGGGGGGCGCTCTGACCCCATGCTAATGGTGAAACTATAGGATCTTAGCGTACAGCTGCGTACATACAAAAACCGCTAAGAGACACTGTGGAGAAACGCCATCTGAGAGTGTTGGTGCTTCATCCAAAAAGGCAGGGATCAGTAAATCCATTCAGCAGGCTTTGTAGCCTTCCCCTCACTCCCCCCTCCCTTCCAGAGCCAAACCAACAACGCTAGGGGGAAAGTCTCCTAGAGAAGCAGGAAGTGCTGTTGTGCTTGCCATGTGCTAGGCAGGAAGAGTTTGGGAGATGGGAGCGAGCGCTCGAGCAAGCATGTGGTGAGCAATGGAGGCTCCTGCCTGGGGGGCCCCCAGGCAGGCAGACAAAGTAAGTCATTCTCTTAGGCAGATCAAGTATAGACCAGGGACAATACGATGCGTTTATAAACCACCTTTATTTTGTTATGCTGCTTGCTGTGCGGTGCTGTGCTGTGCTAACTTTTTAAAGGCAACTGTTTTTGGTTTGGTGTTTTTCTTTTCCTATATTTTTCTCTTTTAAATAAATGTTTTTTTCTGTTTTAAATGCTGGCAGTTCATCTCTGTACCACATAGATCCCCGACCGCTTAGACCACGCTGTGTTAAGAAGGGGGCCCCGGGGAAGGGGGAAGGCATGCAGTTGGATACGGTGCCAATCCTCCAGGGGTGCCCCAAAGAAGCGCTGAGGTCTCTGTGAAACCCAAGTGCAGGGTGGCAGAGGACCTGGAGGCCTAGCCTCACAGCTGGAGAGGGGGATTGGGAGTCCTGTTCCTCTCAATCTGAACCCCGGGACTGAGCAGGTGGTGGCAGCGAGCCCAAGGGGCAGGAGGAGGAATAGCTCCCTCCAGGAGTTGGCGACTCAATAGGGAGCTGACGGGACCGGGTCTGAAGGCAGAATCGGGCCGGTTCCGCCACAGACACCATCCATTTTAAATAAGACAATGTAATGTAAAGGTTAGTGGTGTTCTGACAAAACCTGCACATAGAACTGGAGCATGGGGCAAAAAAAACATTAAGAACATAACATAAGAGAAACCATGTTGGATCAGGCCAATGGCCCCTCTAGTCCAACACTCTGTGTCACATAAGAACGTAAGAGAAGCCCTGTTGGATCAGGCCAGTGGCCCCTCCAGTCCAACACTCTCTTTCACATAAGAACATAAGAGAAGCCATGTTGGATCAGGCCAATGGCCCCTCCAGTCCAACACTCTCTGTCACATAAGAACATAAGAGAAGCCATGTTGGATCAGGCCAATGGCCCCTCCAGTCCAACACTCTGTGTCACATAAGAACATAAGAGAAGCCATGTTGGATCAGGCCAATGGCCCCTCCAGTCTAACACTTTGTGTCACATAAGAACATAAGAGAAGCCATGTTGGATCAGGCCAATGGCCCCTCCAGTCCAACACTCTGTGTCACATAAGAACATAAGAGAAGCCATGTTGGATCAGGCCAATGGCCCCTCCAGTCCAACACTCTGTGTCACATAAGAACATAAGAGAAGCCATGTTGGATCAGGCCAATGGCCCCTCCAGTCCAACACTCTCTGTCACATAAGAACATAAGAGAAGCCATGTTGGATCAGGCCAATGGCCCCTCCAGTCCAACACTCTCTGTCACATAAGAACATAAGAGAAGCCATGTTGGATCAGGCCAATGGCCCCTCCAGTCCAACACTCTGTGTCACATAAGAACATAAGAGAAGCCCTGTTGGATCAGGCCAATGGCCCCTCCAGTCCAACACTCTGTGTCACATAAGAACATAAGAGAAGCCCTGTTGGATCAGGCCAATGGCCCCTCCAGTCCAACACTCTGTGTCACATAAGAACATCAGAGAAGCCATGTTGGATCAGGCCAATGGCCCATCCAGTCCAACACTCCGTTTCACATAAGAGAAGCCATGTTGGATCAGGCCAATGGCCCCTCCAGTCCAACACTCTCTGTCACATAAGAACATAAGAGAAGCCCTGTTGGATCAGGCCAATGGCCCCTCCAGTCCAACACTCTGTGTCACATAAGAACATAAGAGAAGCCCTGTTGGATCAGGCCAATGGCCCCTCCAGTCCAACACTCTGTGTCACATAAGAACATCAGAGAAGCCATGTTGGATCAGGCCAATGGCCCATCCAGTCCAACACTCCGTTTCACATAATAGAAGCCCTGTTGGATCAGGCCAATAGCCCCTCCAGTCCAACACTCTGTGTCACACAATGGCCAAAAAACCCAGGTGCCATCTAGAGGTCCACAAGTCAGATCAGGACACTAGAAGCCCTCCCACTGTGCCCCCCGCCAATACAGTTAGGAAATCAGGAGGCGGGCAGGTGAATGGGGCCTGGGACTCATTAACAGAAGACAGTTCAAAAGCAGTCTTTCTAATCACAAAGGAGTGACAATATTCTAGTATTTAGTTCATGGAACTACAAGAAGCCCTTCCAAAGACGTCTGTTCTAGATATCAAGACGTTGCATCCGTCTTTCTTCAGTTTGGAGGCTTATTTATCACTGGAACCCAATCTTTACAATACATTCACAGGAGACCAACAAGGTTCAGAACATGTATGTAAGATTGGAGAACCTGGAAATCTTACGTACATGTTCTGAACCTTGTTGGTCTCCTGTGAATGTATTGTAAAGATTGGGTTCCAGTGATAAATAAGCCTCCAAACTGAAGAAAGATGGATGCAACGTCTTGATATCTAGAACAGACATCTTTGGAAGGGTTTCTTGTAGTTCCATGAACTAAATACTGGAATATTGTCACTAGGAATGTGCAGAGAAGAAAAATTTGTTAAAATTCGGTTTTGGGTGGATTAAACTTAAAAAAAATCGTTATTCCCTTGGAAAGCCAAGTCTCATATTAGGTATAAGGAAAAAAAACCTAAAACAATTCGGTATTTCCAAATTTTTTAGGCTCCATTATACTCTATGGGCCATTGTCTCTCTCTCTCTCTCAGCTTGACTTTGCGAACGAAGATTTATGAAAGGTGCAGTAGTCCACGTCTGCTGCAGGCTTGCTGGTGGCTGATAAGACCAATGCGGGACCGGCAGGTCCGGCCACAGTGGCTGCAGGGAAAAGTCTGATTTGGGGTTGGTGCTGAAGCAGTCCGATTCTTCCTCAATCTCCTTTTGTCCTCAAGACCAGCTATGCATGCGTTCTCAAAGGAAGAGACAGCCTGGTGGATGGTGTGCCTCCATGCTTTCTGAGGCTTTCTGAGGCGATCTGAGGCTAGGTCAGACCACTGCTGATGGTTGATGCAACAGGTACCAAGGGATTTCTTCAGGGAGTCCTTGTACCTCTTCTTTGGTGCCCCTCTATTTCTATGGCCGGTGGAAAGTTCGCCATACAGGGCAATCTTGGGAAGGCGGTGGTTTTCCATCCTGGAAATATGCCCTGCCCAGCGCAGCTGCGTCTTCAACAGCAGTGCCTCGATGCTGGTAACCTCTGCCTGCTTGAGGACTTCAGTGTTGGTCACAAAGTCACTCCAGTGGATGTTGAGGATGGTGCGAAGGCAGCGCTGATGAAAGCGCTCAAGGAGTCGCAGGTGATGATGGTATAAAACCCACGATTCGGAGCCATAGATAAGGGTTGTCATCACAACTGCTTTGTAAACATTGATTTTTGTGCCTTTTTTCAGATGCTTGTTGCTCCACACTCTTTTGTGCAGTCGGCCAAATGCACGGTTTGCCTTTGCCAGCCTGTTGTCAATCTCCTTGTCGATCTTGCCGTCAATGGCAAAATCCCATAGTTTATATTCTGTGGACTAGGGGGGAGGGGATTTGAGGTAGAGGCACCGAATTTGCTGTGTTCCTGCTGGAGCCTCTTCTCAAAAGATCCCCCAAGTTTCAAAAAGATTGGACCAGGGAGTCCAATCCTATGGGCACCCAAAGAGGGTGCCCCTATTCCCCATTGAAATCAATGACTGGGGAAAATCCATTAATTTCAATAATGGGAAAAATGTCAAATCAGAGAATCTGACTCTCACTTTTAAAATTGCCTTTTTAAAAAAGGCAAAACCACATAGAGAACAACCCATGGGCTGGGGGAGGGAGGGGGTTTGAGGGAGAGGCACCAAATTTGCAGCGTACCTACTGGACGCTCTTCCCAAAAGAATCCCCCAAGTTCCAAAGAAGATTGGAGTAGATTTGGATCCCATCATCCCCCCCCCCCATTGGAACCAATGGCTGGGAAAGCTCCATTGCCACACAGTCTCAGGCAGCACAGCAAACCAGCACGGAATCTGACTCAGATTGCTTTTATGCTCTCTGGCCATGCACAGATTTTCAAAATGTGAAAAATCCTGTGACTGACATGAACTTCTGTTGCCCCGCCCTCCCCAATCCGCTGGCCACTAGCAGCCCAGCCTGCCACAACAGCCTTACAAAGGAAAGCAAATTTATCTATACTGTGTAATTAAAGAAACACAAAGAGGGTTAGGCATGATACAGTACATACTGGCCTTGTTTTTAGCTATTGCTTTATTCCAGAAGTCCATTCCTTTCCTATCCATTCCTGAGTACGTGTGAAATTATAAATATTAACCAATCTAGAGCCTTTATTCTTATTTGCAGCCAAATAATAAGCTTGTTGCAATAATCTTGCAAATGCAATTCCTCCCCCCCCCCCACTCCTGATTGAGTTAATCTTTCTTTTGCTACACTGATAAAACAGTTGTTAATTTGATGGCTGAGTGAAGACTGGTCTTGAGGAATAAGGAACACATTCAGAGTAAATTCAGAGCTCTTAATGGATTCTAATTGTAGACACAAAAGATTCCCCTGAAGTACGAAAGGAAGAGGATGTTCGTTGTTAAGATTGTAATGTTCTTCTCTTCCCCCTGCTATCCTTCTGATTCCCGGGGAAAAAGAAAAGCCGAACTTTTTAGGCTTTTCCCCAGATTTCTCTAATTTGGTTGCTGAATCAGATCAGAGAATCTGATTCGTCTTTTTAAAGCCTAAAAATGACAAAAAGGGCATATTTCGGCTTTTTCTAAAACTAATGTTTACCGAATGCACACTCCTAATTGTTACTCCTTTGTGATTGGAAAGTCTTCTGTTAATGTTTTTTTTGCTACATGCTCTTTTCTATTTGAAGTTCTATGTCCAAGTTTTGTCAGAAGACCACTGACCTTTACATTACACTGCCTTATTGTTTAAAATTTATGGTGTCTTTTAGCGGTTTTTTAACTTACGCACCCATGCTGGTGGTGGCAGGAGGGACCAACGAAGCTATTGGGTGTGGGTTTGGGGGCTGCATGTTCAAAATCCAACTCATGCTTCATAGGCCTGCAGGTTGACTTGACCAGGTGCACCTACAGAGGTCACCCCTTGAGGAAACCCCCCCCCCCCCCCCTATGCTGTGTGTCTGCTGCCTTTCTGGGCTATTGCTCTGGAGGCCGCCTAAGCCTTTGCCAGCCTCCCTGGCCAATTATCCTCCGTGTGGCTCAGTAGCAGCGCCTGCTAGGCAGAAGGTCCCAGGGCCAGTCCTCAGCATCTCCAGGAGGAAGGCGCTGGGTGATGAGAAAGACCTCCTCTCCCTGAGGCCCAGTTGGAGCAGACAAGACTGACCTCGATGGACCGAGGAGGTCTGACTCAAAGCTTCCTTTAAGGAGAGGCCGTGGCTCCGTGACAGAGCCTCTGCTCGCCCTGCGGAAGGTCTCAGGTTCAGTCCCCAGCAGCAACTCCAGTTGAAGGGTCCAGGCAGCAGGAGATAGGAAAGACCCCAGCCTGAGACCCTGGAGAGCTCCTGCCACTCTGGATAGTCCTCAGTGGACCAGGAGAAGGCGATTCCATGGGCTCCTCTGCTTGCAATGGGGAAGGTCCAACCCACAGCAGCTCCAGTTGGATGGGCCAGGAAATGGGCGATGGGAAAGACCTCCTCTCCGTGAGACCCTGGGGAGACCCTGCCCCTCTGAGCAGACAATACTGTCATGGACCCGTGTCCTGGATCAAAGAGAGCCATTTTGGTGTAGTGGTGAAGTGTGCGGACTCTCATCTGGGAGAACCGGGTTTGATTCCCCGCTCCTCCACTTGCACCTGCTGGAATGGCCTTGGGTCAGCCAGAGCTCTCTTATCTGGGAGAACTGGGTTGGATTCCCCACTCCTCCACTTGCACCTGCTGGAATGGCCTTGGGTCAGCCAGAGCTCTCTTATCTGGGAGAACCGGGTTTGATTCCCCGCTCCTCCACTTGCACCTGCTGGAATGGCCTTGGGTCAGCCAGAGCTCTCTTATCTGGGAGAACCGGGTTGGATTCCCCACTCCTCCACTTGCACCTGCTGGAATGGCCTTGGGTCAGCCAGAGCTCTCTTATCTGGGAGAACCGGGTTTGATTCCCCGCTCCTCCACTTGCACCTGCTGGAATGGCCTTGGGTCAGCCAGAGCTCTCTTATCTGGGAGAACCGGGTTGGATTCCCCACTCCTCCACTTGCACCTGCTGGAATGGCCTTGGGTCAGCCAGAGCTCTCTTATCTGGGAGAACCGGGTTTGATTCCCCGCTCCTCCACTTGCACCTGCTGGAATGGCCTTGGGTCAGCCAGAGCTCTCTTATCTGGGAGAACTGGGTTTGATTCCCCACTCCTCCACTTCCACCTGCTGGAATGGCCTTGGGTCAGCCAGAGCTCTCTTATCTGGGAGAACCGGGTTTGATTCCCCACTCCTCCACTTGCAGCTGCTAGAATGGTCTTGGGTCAGCCATAGCTCTCTTATCTGGGAGAACCGGGTTGGATTCCCCACTCCTCCACTTGCACCTGCTGGAATGGCCTTGGGTCAGCCAGAGCTCTCTTATCTGGGAGAACTGGGTTTGATTCCCCACTCCTCCACTTGCACCTGCAGGAATGGCCTTGGGTCAGCCAGAGCTCTCGTATCTGGGAGAACCGGGTTGGATTCCCCACTCCTCCACTTGCACCTGCTGGAATGGCCTTGGGTCAGCCAGAGCTCTCTTATCTGGGAGAACTGGGTTTGATTCCCCACTCCTCTACTTACACCTGCAGGAATGGCCTTGGGTCAGCCAGAGCTCTCGTATCTGGGAGAACCGGGTTGGATTCCCCACTCCTCCACTTGCACCTGCTGGAATGGCCTTGGGTCAGCCAGAGCTCTCTTATCTGGGAGAACTGGGTTTGATTCCCCACTCCTCCACTTACACCTGCAGGAATGGCCTTGGGTCAGCCAGAGCTCTCGTATCTGGGAGAACCGGGTTGGATTCCCCACTCCTCCACTTGCACCTGCTGGAATGGCCTTGGGTCAGCCAGAGCTCTTGCAGGAGTTGTCCTTGAAAGGGCAGCTGCTGTAAGAGACCTCTCAGCCCCACCTACCTCACAGGGTGTCTGTTGTGTGGGAGGAAGATAAAGCAGATTGTGAGCCGCTCTGAGACTCTTCGGAGTGGAGGGCGGGATATAAATCCAGTATCTTCATCTACCTCACAGGGTGTCTGTTGTGGGGGAGGAAGGTAAAGGAGATTGTGAGCCGCTCTGAGACTCTTCGGAGTGGAGGGCGGGATATAAATGCAATATCTTCATCTACCTCACAGGGTGTCTGTTGTGGGGGAGGAAGGGAAAGGAGATTGTGAGCCCCTCTGAGACTATTCAGAGTGGAGGGCGGGATATAAATCCAGTATCTTCATCTACCTCACAGGGTGTCTGTTGTGGGGGAGGAAGGGAAAGGAGATTGTGAGCCGCTCTGAGACTCTTCGGAGTGGAGGGCGGGATATAAATCCAATATCTTCATCTACCTCACAGGGTGTCTGTTGTGGGGGAGGAAGGGAAAGGAGATTGTGAGCCGCTCTGAGACTCTTCGGAGTGGAGGGCGGGATATAAATCCAATATCTTCCATCTACCTCACAGGGTTTCTGTTGTGGGGTAGGAAGGGAAAGGAGATTGTGAGGTGCTCTGAGACTCTTCAGAGTGGAGGGCGGGATATAAATCCAATATCTTCATCTACCTCACAGGGTGTCTGTTGTGGGGGAGGAAGGGAAAGGAGATTGTGAGCCGCTCTGAGACTCTTCGGAGTGGAGGGCGGGATATAAATCCAATATCTTCATCTACCTCACAGGGTGTCTGTTGTGGGGGAGGAAGGGAAAGGAGATTGTGAGCCGCTCTGAGACTCTTCGGAGTGGAGGGCGGGATATAAATCCAATATCTTCATCTACCTCACAGGGTGTCTGTTTTGGTGGAGGAGGAAGGGAAAGGAGATTGTGAGCCGCTCTAAGACTCTTCGGAGTGGAGGGCGGGATATAAATCCAATATCTTCATCTACCTCACAGGGTGTCTGTTGTGGGGGAGGAAGGGAAAGGAGATTGTGAGCCGCTCTGATACTCTTTGGAGTGGAGGGTGGGATATAAATCCAATATCTTCATCTACCTCACAGGGTGTCTGTTGTGGGGGAGGATGGTAAAGGAGATTGTGAGCCGCTCTGAGACTCTTCGGAGTGGAGGGCGGGATATAAATCCACTATCTTCATCTACCTCACAGGGTGTCTGTTGTGGGGGAGGAAGGGAAAGGAGATTGTGAGCCACTCTGAGACTCTTCAGAGTGGAGGGCAGGATATAAATCCAATATCTTCATCTACCTCACAGGGTGTCTGTTGTGGGGGGAGGAAGGGAAAGGAGATTGTGAGCCGCTCTGAGACTCTTCGGAGTGGAGGGCGGGATATAAATCCAATATCTTCATCTACCTCACAGGGTGTCTGTTGTGGGGGAGGAAGGGAAAGGAGATTGTGAGCCGCTCTGAGACTCTTCGGAGTGGAGGGCGGGATATAAATCCAATATCTTCATCTACCTCACAGGGTGTCTGTTTTGGTGGAGGAGGAAGGGAAAGGAGATTGTGAGCCGCTCTAAGACTCTTCGGAGTGGAGGGCGGGATATAAATCCAATATCTTCATCTACCTCACAGGGTGTCTGTTGTGGGGGAGGAAGGGAAAGGAGATTGTGAGCCGCTCTGATACTCTTTGGAGTGGAGGGTGGGATATAAATCCAATATCTTCATCTACCTCACAGGGTGTCTGTTGTGGGGGAGGAAGGTAAAGGAGATTGTGAGCCGCTCTGAGACTCTTCGGAGTGGAGGGCGGGATATAAATCCACTATCTTCATCTACCTCACAGGGTGTCTGTTGTGGGGGAGGAAGGGAAAGGAGATTGTGAGCCACTCTGAGACTCTTCAGAGTGGAGGGCAGGATATAAATCCAATATCTTCATCTACCTCACAGGGTGTCTGTTGTGGGGGGAGGAAGGGAAAGGAGATTGTGAGCCGCTCTGAGACTCTTCGGAGTGGAGGGCGGGATATAAATCCAATATCTTCATCTACCTCACAGGGTGTCTGTTGTGGGGGAGGAAGGGAAAGGAGACTGTGAGCCGCTCTGAGACTCTTCAGAGTGGAGGGCGGAATATAAATCCAATATCATCATCATCTTCTTCATCAGCATGTATTCAGGTGTTCCTGACATCTTCATGGGCTAAAAGCAAAGAACACCTTTTCTCCCCCATCACACTAGCTCAAGCGACTCTGCCAGGCCAGGGATGGGGGCTGCGCCAGTCTTCTCGCAGTACAGGCTCAACACAGGGAATTCGCACCCGCAGCACGTGCGGAGGGCCATTTGCTAATATGGACTTTCTAAAGAATTCTTCCACAGCAGCTCCATGGCCAGAGGCAGTCTCCCTCGGGAGGGGGGGCAAAGAGGGCTGTGGCCTGCTTGGGGGCTTCCGGAAGGCCCCCCTCTCACTGCTGTCGGACACTCTCAGTCGCTGTCTGTGGTTCTGCCAGATCCAAGAGGAGCTGTTCCCTGGGGGCTCACCAGGCACTCTTTCCCTTTGGGTCCCTTAGATGCCTTCAGCACGGCCCTCTGCCTGCAGCTCGGAGTCGCCCTTTTCCTGTTCTTTGCTGACTTTGAGAGCATCTACAAGGGCATGGAGGTGAGTGCGGGAGGCACCGACTGGCAGGCTGCAAAGAGCTTCCAGCCGAGCTTTTCTACCGGCTCTCAAGCTGGTTCGTTCGTTTGTTGGGAGCACCACCCTACCAGGAGAGGCAGCCGTGTCTTGGCCTCCGCTGCCTTCGCAGGGCCTGGATGTGGCCTCCAACCAGGCTGGACTGCTGGGCATCGTGGCACTGGCAGCCGGCCCCAGGAGGCTCTCTTGGACCGATGCAGGGGCCTGCTGGCAAAGGAGGGCTGACCAGACAGAGTATTTGGGACTGGCAGCGTGGTGCAGTGGGAAGAGGGCTGGACTAGGAGCTGGGAGACCTGGGCTCAGATCCCCCACTCTCCCATGACTTTGTGCTGGTCACTCCCTCTCAGGCTGGCCTACCTCACCAGGTGGTTGTTCTGAGGCTGGGGGTGGGGGGGGGGAGGTGGCAGCTATGTCAGTTGCCCTGATCAGCTTGTCGGGCAGACAGGATGGGAGTGACAGAGCAATCTCTGAGGGGGATTTCTTCCTTCCCAGCTTCTCTGCACCCCGATGATCTAGAGGGTTTACATCCTGATAACGCTCGTGGTCCTGTTCTGTGTCTCGTTCTTCGTAGAGGTAAGCAGACCTCCCCCCATTCTTTCCCTCCTGGAAATGATCTCCACACTTCCCTTCTGAGCAGGGGGCCCTTTGGCTGGCACACTGTGTGAGGGGGGCGGGGAAGTAGGAAAAGGGTCCCTCTCACACAGCCAGAGTGAGATCCCAGAGATGCACACACAAGCTGATCTCCCCCACACATCTGGATGGTGCTGGTCAACCTCTGGTCTTAGCAAATCCATGCTAATAAAGCTGTTTGGTTCCTCACAGTCTTGCAGCCACGTGCGAATTCCCCTCCATCGTCCTGTGTGTAAAATGGGGAGCAGAATGAGCCCTGCCTAGAGGGGCTTGCTGTCAGGGCCCCCCAGACAAAGACTCCATCTCCCCCCCCCCCCAGTATGACCCAAATTCCTAACTCAGAAAATAAAATTTGGAATCTCAAGATCGGCCGCCCACTTCAGAACCATCCTGGGAGTTCCTCCCAGGGCTCCCAATGAAGGGAACTGGAACAGTCCGGCCCAGGTTGTCTCCAGGGCTCCCCAGTGTGAGCTGAGCTTGTGGAGGGGTGAAAGTTTTGGACTAGGAGAGCCAGGTGCAAATCCCCCCTCTGCTGTGGAAGAAGAAGAAGGTATTGCATTTATATCCCACCCTCCACTCCAAATCTCAGAGTCTCAGTGGCTCACAATCTCTTTTCCCTTCCTCTCCCACAACAGACACCCTGTGAGGCAAGGGGGGCTGAGAGAGCTCTCCCAGAAGCTGCCCTTTCAAGAACAACTTCTGCCAGAGCTATGGCTGACCCAAGGCCATTCCAGCAGGTGCAAGTGGAGGAGTGGGGAATCAAACCCAGTTCTCCCAGATAAGAGAGCTCTGGCTGATCCAAGACCATTCCAGCAGCTGCAAGTGGAGGAGTGGGGAATGAAACCCGGTTCTCCCAGATAAGTGAGCTCTGGCTGATCCGAGGCCATTCCAGCAGGTGCAAGTGGAGGAGTGGGGAATCAAACCCGGTTCTCCCAGATAAGAGAGCTCTGGCTGACCCTAGGCCATTCCAGCAGCTGCAAGTGGAGGAATGGGGAATAAAACCCGGTTCTCCCAGATAAGAGAGCTCTGGCTGACCCACGGCCATTCCAGCAGCTGCAAGTGGAGGAGTGGGGAATCAAACCCGGTTCTCCCAGATAAGAGAGCTCTGGCTGATCCAAGGCCATTCCAGCAGGTACAAGTGGAGGAGTGGGGAATCAAACCCGGTTCTCCCAGATAAAAGAGCTCTGGCTGACCCAAGGCCATTCCAGCACCTGCAAGTGGAGGAGTGGGGAATCAAACCTGGTTCTCCCAGATAAGAGAGCTCTGGCTGACCCAAGGCCATTCCAGCAGCTGCAAGTGGAGGAGTGGGGAATCAAACCCGGTTCTCCCAGATAAGAGAGCTCTGGCTGACCCACGGCCATTCCAGCAGCTGCAAGTGGAGGAGTAGGGAATCCAACCCGGTTCTCCCAGATAAAAGAGCTCTGGCTGACCCAAGGCCATTCCAGCAGGTGCAAGTGGAGGAGGGGGGAATCAAACCAGGCTCTCCCAGATAAGAGTCCGCACACTTCACCACTACACCAAACTGGCTTGGTGGAAGTTTGCTGGGTGAGCTTTGGTAAGTCACATACCCTTAGCCTAAATCACAGGGTTGTTGTGAGGATAAAACGGGAGAGGAAAAGGATGCCAGCTGCTTTGGGTTCCCCTTAGGGAGAAATGGAGGGGGGGGGTTAGAAATGAACTAACTAAAGACATAGAGAAGGTCTAACTTCTGTCCCTCGCTTGTTACCACTGAGGCAGATTAACATTTATTTTCATGCCTGTTCAGGATGTGGGGATGTGGGGAGCATCCTTTTACTGCATGGAAAGTTTAAATTGGGAAATACAAACTTCCCCCTTTTGTTTATAATATGAAGCAAGGTTTACTCCTAGACTACAATGACCTGAGTTTCCAGCCAGGATGGGTGAGCTGAGACTGAAAAGTCAGGAGGGAGAAAAATTCAAAGTAGGGGTGGGTGAATGGGAGACCATGGAAGGAAGGGAGCACAAGGAAGGAGGGTGGGGAAGAGTTTCCTTCAGCCTCCTGGTAAACGTGGCAGAAAGGCCCAGCTCCGCAAGAGTTGTTGACTGTCTTCTGCTTCCCCCGCTGCGATACAGAACTGCAGGAGAAGTCCCGTAAATCATCTGCATCAGCGGCATGCAGCATCAGGCTGGTTTCTGGGGCCCTGCAGCTGACTTGCCCCCCCCCCCAGTTTTGGCTCTTCACCCCCACCCTTGGCAGCCCTGTTTGCAGGCCATGTCATTGGCCATGAGGCAGCCAATCGGCAGCCCTCAAGGGTCCAGAGGCAGCCAGCTGCGGGGAGGAGGGGACACTGTGTCTTGCATCCCTCTTGCGCTCCCCGCCTGACAATGCTGGCTTTGGGGGCCTGGGATGCGTGGAAAGGAAGATGCCCAGTTCTTTCCAGTCCTGGCTCCATCTTGCTGCCCCGGCCCAGCCTCCCCGGTCACATGCAAGGGGGTGTCGTTTGCAGGTGGTCTTTACAATGAGGCAGGCTAGAAGCTGCATCCCTCTTTTCTGGGGGGGCTCTTGAATTCCGGGTTCTGAGTTGCACACCTTGGACAAGGAGGCACCAGCCAGAATGGCAGACCGAGAGGCAGCCTGGTGTCGTGGTTAAGAACGGTGGCCTCTAATCTGGAGAACCGGGCAGTGTGTGTGGGGGGAGCTTGATTTTCCTCTCCTCCTCCTCCATGTGAAGGCAGCTGGGTGACCTTCCTTGAGCCAATCCCATTCTCTCAGGGTTGTCTCAGCCCTGCCTACCTCGCAAGGTGCCTGTTGTGCGGAGGGGAAAGGAAAGGTGATTGTGAGCCACTCTTAGGAGAGAGAAAAGTGGGGTATAAAACCCAGCCCTCCTTCTTGAACATCTGAAGCTGCCTGAATCAAACCCTCTTTGGTCCATCAAAGTCAGTATTGTCTACTCAGACTGGCAGCGGCTCTCCAGGGTCTCCAGCTGAGGTTTTTCACACCTATTTGCCTGGACCCTTTTTAGTTGGAGATGCCGGGCATTTAACCTGGGACCTTCTGCTTACCAAGGAGATGCTCTACCACTGAGCCACAGCTCCATTCTTCTGCATGAGAGGAAGAAGGCCAAAAGGGATTTGGGGGGGGGGTGTTCTTGGGGAGGAGCGTGTGCCAGCAAAGATCTTGGGTGATGCCCTGTGGGGCTTCCTTCAGTAGACTGCAGATCTGGGCTGGCTGGGACCTCTGGAGGGATGCGTCAAGATCCCAGAACCGGCCCAGTGCTCCTTCACTCTCTCCTTTTTCTCAGGATGGGCTCCTGCAGAACCGCCGCCTGTGGTTGTGGATCAAGGCGCTGTTTGGGTTCCGCTCCTCCAGCCAGTACCGGCTCTTGCAGAGGCAGCTCCTCCAGGACCCCAGCTGGCCTCCCATGAACCGAAGGGACTTTGCAGAGCCCGGCCAGGGAGGGGCCTACGTCAACCCCGCCTACGAGGGGGAGGAGTCCGCCAAAAAATAGCGGCCGGAAAAGTGGCTGTCTGCTGAAAAGCAGCTGCTCCCTGCTGGTTCTTACCAGGAAGGCCGTCCTGGTCTGGGAGGCGCATCCTGAGAGCCAGCCTGGCAAAGTGGATTGAGTGTCTGTTGAGGATCTGGGAGACTCAGGTTCGAATCCCCCCTTTGCCATGGAAGCTCTGCTGTGTGATCTTGGGCCGATCACGTACTTTCAGCCTCACCTGCCTCCCAGGGTGGTTGGTGTGAGGAAAAAACTGAGGAGAAGAGAAGAATGTAAGTCAGTTTTGGGCTCCACTGGGGAGACAGGCAGAGTGTGAATGACAATAAATAAAGCTCTGTCTCTCCTATAGAGGACTGAAGGCAGCTTCTTCTCCCAGCCTTTCCTCTCGGTTGTCTCTTCCTGGAGAAGGATTTGGTCTGCCTCAGCTCAGGGCCTTGTCTGCTGTGGCCCCACTTGGTGGTGCGCTCTTCCTTGGAAAGGGCCCCTCAGCTGATAATACTACATTTTGCATCCTTAACAAGCCACCCTGAGCCTGCTTTTGCCAGTTTGGTGTAGTGGTTAAGCGCACAGACTCTTATCTGGGAGAACTGGGTTTGATTCCCCACTCCTCCACTTGCACCTGCTGGAATGGCCTTGGGTCAGCCATAGCTATTGCAGGAGTTGTCCATAAAAGGGCAGTTTCTGTCAGAGCTCTCTCAGCCCTAGCTACCTCACAGGGTGTCTGTTGTGGGGGAGGAAGATAAAGGAGATTGTAAGCCACTCTGAGTCTCTGATTCAGAGAGAAGGGCGGGGTATAAATCTGCAATTCTTCCTCGTATAAATTGAATAAAATAAAAAATAAATAAAATGTGGAGGCCTTGAATCTTTCCTCTTGGGCCGTGGGCAGGCCTGGGTGGTGTTCTCAGGGTGGTGCCATTTTTGGGGTCCTTTCTTCTGTAAACTGCTTTTGCCTCCTTTGGTAAAGGGGTAGGGGGGCAGTGGGAGATACAGACTACTTCAGGGGTGGCCAATGGTAGCTCTCCAGATGTTTTTTGCCTACAACTCCCATCAGCCCCAGCCAGCATGGCCAATGTCTGGGGCTGATGGGGGTTGTAGGCAAAAAACATCTGGAGAGCTACCGTTGGTCACCCTTGGACTAATCAATAAATAAAATGCCACTGTCTTCTTCACAAACAGTTTCCCCTTTTCTTTTAAAACCCTTTTTCCTTTTGGAGAAATAAAGGGAAAAGTTGCAGGATGAATTCCGACGGTTCCCAAGGAGACAGAAATCTGACCACCGGCGCTGTTGCCTTTGCTGTCCCCACCTTCTCAGTGCAGAGCTGTAGGCAGGGGCCAGACTCCCCCCCCCCGCCCCCCCCACACCCCTAGTAATCTGCCTGCCAGGCATCCCCCCCCCCCACTGCCTCGGAGCAGGAGAGGTGGGGGGGAGGAGACCAGGAAGCCCCTCTCTGTCTGGGGGGGGGGATGCCCAGGGCAGAGGCCAGCTTGAGGGAGGAGGAAGGTTCCACCTAGGGTGACCATAATGTCTGAAGGCCAGCCAGGGACACCTTGGGGGGGGGGGGTAAGGTAGGGGCGCCGCCGGAAACAGGAAGTGACGTCACTTCCGGCGACGGCACTTCCGGTGATGTCATGCCACCGCTGGAAACAGGAAGTGACACCACTTCCTGTGACATCATTTTCCCCGCGTCACCTGCCGGAAACGGGAAGTGACATCACTTCCTGTGACATCACTTCCCCCAAATGACATCATTTCCCCCAAATGCCACTGCCGGAAACAGGAAGTGACTTCACAGCACTTCCTGTGACGTCCCCAAAAATCCCCCATATATCACCGCCGGAACAAGCAGCCTGTCACTAATAACACAGGTCGAGATGCAGGACAGGAACCCGGAAGTGACTGACAGGCTGCTTCAGCGTGCCGCTGCGCCGGCCCCCTGGGCCCCACAATGATGGGACCGATGCCACAGGGACGGGCTCGAAACACTCTATAACCCCTCAAAAGAACAGCAGTCTAGCTCGCTTCCCCCGAGCCCTGCCGCCATAAGCCTCAAGGGGGCTCATTTTGCGGCATCTCCCGGCGGGAGGGTGGCACCCGCACGGGACACATATCAAATGAAAGAGGGGGCGCAGGGCTATCAGAAACAGCCGGCGGAGGGAGTCGCGAGACCACCCCACTGGGGGATCCACACCCCGAAAGTGATGAAGGTGGCGCAGATAGAGCCAACAAAGCAAACAGGACAAAATAAATAGGCTGCATTATGCAGCACAGTTGAGAAAGTGCCTTATCCCATATACTGATGAAGTAAATACAGGATCTGAGAACAAAATTGCACCAGAAGACACAAGCACAAAGCTCCCTTACACTGAATCAGTGCTTGGGTCCACCAAAGTCAGTATTGTCTACTCCAGTCACAAACACAAAGCTCCCTTACACTGAATCAGTGCTTGGGTCCACCAAAGTCAGTATTGTCCACTCCAGTCACAAACACAAAGCTCCCTTACACTGAATCAGTGCTTGGGTCCACCAAAGTCAGTATTGTCACATAAGAACATAAGAGAAGCCATGTTGGATCAGGCCACTGGCCCATCCAGTCCAACACTCTGCGTCACATAAGAACATAAGAGAAGCCCTGTTGGATCAGGCCAGTGGCCCATCCAGTCCAACACTCTGCGTCACATAAGAACATAAGAGAAGCCCTGTTGGATCAGGCCAGTGGCCCATCCAGTCCAACACTCTGCGTCACATAAGAACATAAGAGAAGCCATGTTGGATCAGGCCAGTGGCCCATCCAGTCCAACACACTGTGTCACATAAGAACATAAGAGAAGCCCTGTTGGATCAGGCCAGTGGCCCATTCAGTCCAACACTCTGTGTCACATAAGAACATAAGGAGGGGAGGGAAGGAAGGAAGGAAGGAAGGAAGGAAGGAAGGAAGGAAGGAAGGAAGGAAGGGAGGGAGGGAGGGAGGAAGGGAGGAAGGGAGGAGGGAGGGAAGGAAGGGACGGAAGGAAGGAAGGAAGAAAGGAAGGAAGAAAGGAAGGGAGGAGGGAGGGAGGGAAGGAAGGGAGGAGGGAGGGAAGGAAGGAAGGGAGGAGGGAGGGAGGGAAGGAAGGGAGGAGGGAGGGAAGGAAGGGAGAGAAGAAAGGAAGGAAGGAAGGAAGGAAGGAAGGAAGGAAGGAAGGAAGGAAGGAAGGAAGGAAGGAAGGAAGGAAGTGTCAACCGGTTTTTGGAGGATAACCTCCTTCTTCCAGATTCCAATGACTAGGCCGAGACGTTGTTCAGAGAAACAGTTTTAATTTTCACTTTTGCAAAAGTGGAGAGGGAGGTCAAGTTTGGATGGCTGTCTCCCTCTGGCTAACTCATGGTCAAACCTGAGCATATATAGATCCCCGACGTCATAAATCCCTGCCTCCCTCTGTGGCAAACAGCCAATCAGAGTTCACAGTCTGGCTCCCACGTCCGCTGGCTCAGGTTATGACCATATCAAATACAAACATCCTACAACCATATAAGGTAAACATCCTACAGCATCATTTTCCCTTTGTTTTATTTTATTAAATTCAAACTTTTAAGAGGAAACGCTTAACCACAAGTCACAGGAAGCTAGCATAAGCCAGATGCTCCTGTGTTTGTGGTTGGTTTTATAGGCCAGGTGTTATACTGGTGGTTTTTGTTTCATAGTTAATCTTCAAATGTCAGGAACAAAAGGTGGGGGCTCCTTGGCTCCTAGTAACTGGAACAAAGCTTTCATAGAAAATGCTTGCAATGGGGGGTTTCTTGTTGCCTCATTGAATGTATGCTTTATATAGAGAAACACAATTGAATAAATGAACATTATCATTATTAATTTCCTAACAATCCCCCCTTTTATTTTATAAACTCTTCATTTATTCACATTTTCTTCCTTCTGCACCCAAGTGGATCGAGTCTCTCATGCACATGGGAGTGGCCGGTACCTGGACAGAAATACTTCCATTTTGCTAGGGGTCTAGTAGCCTTTTCTGCAAAAAATCACACATTGTCATTAACCAGTACTTAAGAAAACATCTCTGGGAATAATTCTGGCAACCATTGAACAGGTCTGCCCCTGGCCCAAGAGCTGCACCATTTCATTACTCCAGTCCTTGAGCCTGGAACTGATCCGATCATGGATTCCTTAGCTCAACTCGCTGGTTATTATTCAAGGGATTTCTTCTCTCGAGCGTAAAACAATCAGCTCCTGTGGGGCGTCTTGATTGCCTGTGGAATCCTGCTATTTCCGGTAAGCACGGACTCCAGAGGGAGTTGCCTGTGGAACCTCACTACTGCCGGTGAGTGAGGTCCAGAGGTTGGTGCTCAGTCCAGATCCGAGAAAAACTGCACCTGCAAAATTTATCTAGGAAACTTTGATTAAAACTACACAAATAAAACAGCACAAGTTCAAAACAAGTCAAGATAGCATATAATCTTTCATTTTAGAAACTGGGTTTTTCTTCTTTCAGGAGGCACGGCCTTTTGAACAAAACTCTGGACAATCTCGTCAGGCTAAAACTAGCTTTCTGATACAATTTTTGTCACTCAACTCTCCCAGGGATCTTTCCACCTTCTACTAGGAGAGAAACACATTATTTTAAATACCAAACAGCAAACAAAGCGAAGTAAAGTTGCTTCAAAGAGGGTCCCCTCTTTGTGGCATCACATTGGAGTATTTGTAATTGGGACTTTCGAGGTTTAGCAGAGCAGAAGGCGTTACTTCTTCCCGGAGAGGCTTTTATGGACTTACATGTGGTTCGGGGTTGGTTCTTCTCCATGGTTGTTTTCCTCTGGGGTCTCCTCAATTACACTAAGTGAGACCTCGATTCCAGCCGTGTGGTTCCACATGTAGGGGTCGAGATCCCCTTCCGTAGCCACTTTCATGACTCTAGGTTCTCGACTCTCACACCAGTAGTTGTCACTCGCCCTTCCTCTTTGGCCTCTTCCTCTCCCTCGGACTTGGGGAGGGGCGTGTGGGCAGGCACGGATCCAATGGCCCCTTCCGTGGCAAAAGCTGCACTCGTCACATGGTAATGGTGGCCGCCTAGCCCTACCTCGACCCCTCGAGGTCCTCTTCCTTCTTTGAAGGCTTTTCCAGGCTTCTTGAAACTCTAGGGCTTCATTTAACTTTCTAAACGTCTCGAACCGTTTCTTTCCCTTGATCTCGAGATTGTAGGTACCTTCGAAAGTGTTCTTCTCTCCGGGGTCGTATTCGGCTGGAACCACTGCTTCTTCGGCTCGCCCCCTACAACCAACTTCAGGGGACCAGCCTCCTTTTGGGTCCTTACTCCAGTCAAGGCATTCGTCACTCTGGGTCTCTGATAGTGAAGGGGATGATGCCATTCTCTCTTATATTTCCCGATTGTCTTGTCTAGTACCACTTTCAATAAACTGCACAAGAAGAAACTTATTTAGGCAAGTTAGTTGAGCCAAATCTGATGGCTGCAAAAATAGTGGCAGTGAAGGCTAGACCAAGAGACTGGTCATAAGATAAAGGAGGGGAACTGGCCAAGAAGATGTTTTGACTTTCAATGGGGACAAATGCCGGGACCTCAGGGTTGAGCCGCCTCCTGCCAAACTCCAAAGGGGTCAATCCAAACATTTACACAGTCTCGACCGGTCCCTTTTCCTCAAATTGGCAGGAGTCAGTCCACTCTCCTTGGCTGCCAGGCCCACTATAGGATTTACTATATTTCCCAGGTGAACACAGTGATAGCAGGAACCCTTCAGGAACTGTTCTAAGTACCAATGGCCTCCAAACCTTTCCCTTTAATACTCGCTCTAATTCTACACTAAATTGATCTACGCTTCCGTAGAAGTTTATTGCAAAAATGAAAGGGAACAACCCTCAGAGCAACTTTGATTTCCCCATACATTTTCCATACCGTTAGGTAGCAGGGACCAAAGCAACTCCGCAATCCATATCTCAATATCTAATTCTCAGAGGCACCTCAACTAAAGGTGCCTTGTCCAAGAAATACTTATTCAGTGATGATACATCCGGCAATTATATACCCACTCAAACTACACACCCATGTGCAAGTTCAAGTACTGCACGGTCGCCGGATCATCATGACCTAAACAGGACAATTTTATTTCAAACACAAAAGACAAACCCGCCCGCACTTCCCCTTCTCTGAGTGAAGGCAAATTTACTCAATTTCACAGACATATTTCACATTATCTAGAACAGTCTTTACATGACCTTGCTGCTTTTAGCAATTTGACTGCTCTGATCTTAATTTCTCCTTTTGCTTCCAGCACAGGCATCTGGCTGGCTACAAAGGAAGTTCTTTTCCAGAGAACATCTGGTACTACTCACTCCAGTGTCATCTAAATAGGCACACGCATTATCTCCTCGCACAAGAAACTGATCATCAAACTCTGTGCCATTTTGCCATTTCCACATTAGGCCTGTCTGTTTGGAGAGGCCAATCCAATGATGCACGGGGCGAGTCAGATTCACTAGAAAATGCATATCTTCCAGCGAATCAATCAGGGCCAACGTGGCATCAAATGTGGAACATTCAGCTTCACTACTATTCCAATCCTTTTCAGTGTTAGATATGTAATAACATTTCCCATGATACCCAATCCAGTATTGTGGACAGGCAGTTTTACCAAGAAAAGGGTGTGGCGAGCATGGCCGCGTTTCTTTGGCAGCCATTACAATGATAACAATTATAATTACAAACACAAAGGAGACAACTACAAATTTCTTCTTCCATAATACACTTCGGGATCCTACACTTCGGGATCTTACAGCTGGTGGACGCTGCTTGATATTCCCCATTCTTCCTCAGGAAGCACTTTAAAACATAAATGGGAACATTACACAAAAGAAATATCTTACATTATGTAAAACAGATTTTATGGTCCTGTCAATTGGAAGCCTCTCAGAGGGGATCGTATAAGGGGGGGGGAACCTGGTAACAATGGCAACCGGCCCCTTCAGATTCTTAGTGGTGGCCCTACCCAGGGAAGCGGTTCCACCGGGAATCCTCCTGGAATAGCAGTTCGATTCTTTATTCTCCAAACCAGTGGGGGGTCGTCCCCAATTTTCCTCAGGAAACACCACCGGGGGCGGCGGGGGTCCCAAGTTTTCATCCAATCTCCCCAAGTTTTCATCCAATCTCCTATTTTGACCTTTCACCAACCAAGCGGTCGCCTCTCCTTGCTCCCCTTTCCACAGGGAAACAATGTAGGCATGGTGTCCAGGGGTGCGCCAACAAAGGGTCAGCAAACCTGGAGTGTGGACCCAGGGGGCAACCAACATTTTGAATCTCCGGCGAGGGCTCCAATGAGGCTGGTCCTCCCTCTGGAAGTCCGGTGGGGAATGCATACGGCTATATTGTCTTTATGGCAAACCGACAAAGCGACTAAAACAAGAAACAAACAAAAAAACAAAAAAATAAAGGAGAAAGAGGAGAACATGCGCGGGAGCCTAGGCAATCTCCCTGGAGAGTGGTCATGTACCCGAACTCTCCTATTATAAAAAGAAATCCCTGGAGAGTGGTCATGTACCCGAACTCTCCTATTATAAAAAAGAAATCCCTGGAGAGTGGTCATGTACCCGAACTCTCCTATTATAATCAAGTTAACACACAAGACAACTAAAACTTAAAAATAAGGTAGGGTTCACATATACAGGATCCTATTCACTCACTCCTCTGCGGTCCCAGCCCACCATGTTAAAGCAGACGGGAAACGCAGTACTGACAAATCTATTATTGCTCGATATAGAATGTCATATATACATAAGGCACATCAGACAGGTTATATTAACAAAAACGTCCTGATGCAAATCCCTAAATTTTCAATACCAGAGGTCTAAAATTCTTTTACCAATTATATATATATATAGCAGCAATACAATTACAGCAGCAATATAATAATAGCAGCAGTACAATTAATTATGTCGTCAAGGGCGTCCCCTCAGACTATAATTCTAGTATGGTTAACCTGACAAACAAAACAAATTAAACACACAATTTCCCTAAACCTTTTTCGAATGCCCCAAGTACCCTAATGTACTGGCTGCATGCGGAACCGACTAAGATCCGCCGGCAGAAGGGACCAATTCCTTCCCTTCTCCGTCGTCCAAGCACTGTTAAAAAAAAAACCACAGGCAGAAAGTAATTCTTTACCTTCCCTCATTTATTGGGACCTGCCTCAATGAATCCTCTGTTTCTTTGTCTAAATTTTAAATCCTCTTTTTCTTGTTTTGGGGGTACAATTTTAAGTGTTGTATTTAATTTATTCATCTCTCTCTCCAACTTACTGGAGGAGTACCTTCTGTGAATCCTCCTCTATGTCCCCCCCGTCGCTGCTTTTTCCATTCCCTCCTCTCACCAGGGGCACCGAGTCCCTTCCCACCAGGCCTGTCTGACCCTTTTTCAGATCTCATCGTACCTGGCCGTGCTGATAAGGAGGGGGGAACAATGGGGATGACATAGAGTAGAGGATCAAGGGTGGACAGACATTCTGTCCTTTACGGGTGTAACCTTCATAGGTTTCTTCTTGTCTAATTGCCTTCAAATGGGGGGGATATCAGTTCTTTTCCCTATGAAGTACACCCATAACAAATGTAAAGTGCCCCCTTGCCCACTGCAGGGCTGGGCTCCTGCTCCTGATGCAGGCAATATCTCTATCATACATCTGGCGGAGTTTCTCAGGAACCCCCACTGGGCTCCTGCTCCTTTGTCTCATACCCTGTAGAGACCCCATCCTAGTGGGAGATCAGCCTTTCCATCGGCAGTCTCCGGAAATCTCCTGACCCTGGCCATTCCTTTCCAGTGATCTGGGCGTCCCCAACGGAATTCCCTACCTTTGGTACCTTTTCCTTTTTCACCTTTGACGTCTTAGTTTCCATCCCATTCACACGCACACCATTCACACCAACAAACAAGCCTCAATACCCAAAACTAATTTTAATTTTCTCTACCCAATTATATTTTCTACTCACCGGTTCCACACAGCAGACTCCTCCGGTGGGCTGTTTTCAACTGAACGTCTCGTTGTGGGTTCTTGGGGAGCAGAGTGCCACGCCTCAAACAGTGAGTTGGCAGCTGAACTTAGCTGGGGCGCCCTCCAAAATCACAGGAGAGGAGTGTTCGCCCTGCTCTCCAATGGACCAGAGGCCCAACCCCAAAAGGGGCCTATATTTATCCCACTTCTGACACCAGAAAATTGTCAACCGGTTTTTGGAGGATAACCTCCTTCTTCCAGATTCCAATGACTAGGCCGAGACGTTGTTCAGAGAAACAGTTTTAATTTTCACTTTTGCAAAAGTGGAGAGGGAGGTCAAGTTTGGATGGCTGTCTCCCTCTGGCTAACTCATGGTCAAACCTGAGCATATATAGATCCCCGACGTCATAAATCCCTGCCTCCCTCTGTGGCAAACAGCCAATCAGAGTTCACAGTCTGGCTCCCACGTCCGCTGGCTCAGGTTATGACCATATCAAATACAAACATCCTACAACCATATAAGGTAAACATCCTACAGCATCATTTTCCCTTTGTTTTATTTTATTAAATTCAAAGTTCTAAACCTGATATAACTCTACAACTAATACCTGCCCTAATGGCCTATTTGTTAAAATCATACTGATTTGGCTTACTAAGATTCTAAAAATGCCTTTTGCTTAATACATTTTAAACTTAACTCATAGTGAATAGAAAGCAATTAAAACAAATCTTCAGCTCTCCTTTCTACGTTGCTATGAGACCAAAAGGAAACGCCTTGCTGCAAGCCATACTGACAAACACCGGAAATTGCCAGCAGAGAGATAGGTACACAGTTTTAATAAGTCAGAGGAGCGATCCTTTGCCGTCTCTGCTAGTTATTCATTTACCATGCTAAATATTGATTCTGCCTTGTTTCTTAGCAAGCCTTAAAATGAATAAAAAGCATTTATATTTATCTAAAATTATATAGAGCTAAAATCTATAAAGAAGCAATAGGCAACATATGTTTAGCAAGCTATTAATAAACTTTTAAGAGGAAACGCTTAACCACAAGTCACAGGAAGCTAGCATAAGCCAGATGCTCCTGTGTTTGTGGTTGGTTTTATAGGCCAGGTGTTATACTGGTGGTTTTTGTTTCATAGTTAATCTTCAAATGTCAGGAACAAAAGGTGGGGGCTCCTTGGCTCCTAGTAACTGGAACAAAGCTTTCATAGAAAATGCTTGCAATGGGGGGTTTCTTGTTGCCTCATTGAATGTATGCTTTATATAGAGAAACACAATTGAATAAATGAACATTATCATTATTAATTTCCTAACAGAAGGAAGGAAGGAAGGAAGGAAGGAAGGAAGGGAGGAGGGAGGGGAGGGAGGGAAGGAAGGGGGGAGGGAGGGAAGGAAGGGAGGGAAGGAAGAAAGGAAGGGAGGAGGGAGGGAGGGAAGGAAGGAAGGAAGGAAGGCTGCCCCCTCCCGCCAGCCCCCCACCCCCCCGCTTTCGGTCCCCACCCTCCCTGCTTACCTTCTTCCAGGGCGGGTGGCCGCCTCTCCTCCCGGCGGCTGGTGCTGCTGGCGAGGCTGGCGGCGGCTGCGGAGGCCGGGGAGGGCCTCCGCTGGTCTCTGGAGGGCCTCCAGGGACCAGCGCCGGCCTCTCCGCGGCCTCGGCTGGCTGGCGCTGGTGGCTGGAGGCCCTCCAGAGTCTCTGGAGGGCCTCCAGCGACCAGCGGAGGCTGCGGAGAGGCCTCCGCCCCCGCCGCCGGGCCCCGCGCGCGGGCGGGGAAAGCGGCGAGTGAGGGAGGGAGCGTCCCTCACTCGCCGCCTTCCCCACCGGCGCCCGCGGCCCACCGCCTCCGGGGCTGGCTAAACCGGGACCTCTAATGGTCCCGGTATAGCCAGCCCGGGAGGCGGGAATAGGGGGCCAGAACCGGGACATTCCCGGGTGCCCGGGAATCTGGAGAGCTACCGTTGACCACCCTTGGACTAATCAATAAATAAAATGCCACTGTCTTCTTCACAAACAGTTTCCCCTTTTCTTTTAAAACCCTTTTTCCTTTTGGAGAAATAAAGGGAAAAGTTGCAGGCTGAATTCTGAGGGTTCCCAAGGAGACAGAAATCTGACCACCGGCGCTGTTGCCTTTGCTGTCCCCACCTTCTCAGCGCAGAGCTGTAGGCAGGGGCCAGACTCCCCCCCCCCGCCCCCCCTACACCCCTAGTAATCTGCCTGCCAGTCACCCCCCCACGGCCTCGGAGCAGGAGAGGTGGGGGGCTCAGAGGAGACCAGGAAGCCCCTCTCTGTCTGGGGGGGGGGGATGCCCAGGGCAGAGGCCAGCATGAGGGAGGAGGAGGGTCCCACCTGACCCTTGGAGGGCCCTTAAAGGAGATGTTGCTTTTCTGGGTCCACAGAACTGTTTGGGGACAAGATGCGTTTTCTGATGGGACGGATTGGAAGCGACGGCCAGGTTTTTGCAGCGTGTTCCTTCAAGAACTGTCCTGTTTTTTAACCCCTCCCCCAGAAGCCCCGTTTGCGCATTGCCCTCTTCTCTCCCTACATGCCGGGAGCGGCAGCATAAAGCACAACCCTGCAATCCTCTGGTGCTGCACAGCTGGGGCTTCCCCGACCGAGGAGATCAGGCGGCAGGCTGGCTTGCTGCTTCTTTTGCTCTCGAGTAGCTGCTGGGTCTGAATGGAAACGCCAAGCAGGCATTGGCCCAGAGAGGCACGCTTGGTGGTGAGTCACTGCTGGGCTGTTGCTTTGTGTCGAGGTGTGAACTCCCCCGCCTGCCTCCTCTTTCCAGCAATTCTGATGAGGCAAGGCTCCCCGATGGACGTGGGAGAGAGAGAGAGAGGCTCCTGCCCCGTGTGGAGGCTGCCCACATTGCTGTCAGATGGCCCTCTTGCCTCTGTGTAAAAACCTCCAAGGAAGGAGAGCCCACCACCTCCCGAAGAATCATAGAGTTGGAAGGGACCTCCAGGGACATCTAGTCCAGTCCCCTGAACAATGCAGGAAACTCACAAACACCTCCCCCTAAATTCACAGGATTTTCATTGCTGTCAGGTGGCCATCTAGCCTCTGTTTAAAACCTCCACAGAAGGAAAGCCCACCACCTCCCAAGGAGGAAGCCTGTTAGAATCACAGAAGAGTTGGAAGGGAGCTCCAGGGTCATCTAGTCCAACCCCCTGCACAATGCAGGAAACTCACAAACATCCAAGTGCAAAGTAATGCACATTGGGGCTAAGAATCCCAGCTACAAATACAAGTTGATGGGGTGTGAACTGGCAGAGACTGACCAAGAGAGAGATCTTGGGGTCATGATAGATAACTCACTGAAAGTGTCAAGACAGTGTGCGTTTGCAATAAAAAAGGCCAACGCCATGCTGGGAATTATTAGGAAGGGAATTGAAAACAAATCAGCCAGTATCATAATGCCCCTGTATAAATCGATGGTGCGGTCTCATTTGGAGTACTGTGTGCAGTTCTGGTCGCCGCACCTCAAAAAGGATATTATAGCATTAGAGAAGGTGCAGAGAAGGGCAACTAGAATGATTAAAGGGCTGGAGCACTTTCCCTATGAAGAAAGGTTGAAACGCTTGGGACTCTTTAGCTTGGAGAAACGTTGACTGCGGGGTGACATGATAGAGGTTTACAAGATAATGCATGGAATGGAGAAAGTAGAGAAAGAAGTCCTTTCCTCCCTTTCTCACAATACAAGAACTCGTGGGCATTCGATGAAATTGCTGAGCAGACAGGTTAAAACGGATAAAAGGAAGTACTTCTTCACCCAAAGGGTGATTAACATGTGGAATTCACTGCCACAGGAGGTGGTGGCGGCCACAAGTATAGCCACCTTCAAGAGGGGTTTAGATAAAAATATGGAGCACAGGTCCATCAGTGGCTATTAGCCACAGTGTATGTGTGTATATAACATTTTTTGCCACTGTGTGACACAGAGTGTTGGACTTGATGGGCCGTTGGCCTGATCCAACATGGCTTCTCTTATGTTCTTATGTTCTTATCTCCCCCTAAATTCACAGGATCTTCATTGCTGTCAGATGGCCATCTAGCCTCTATTTCAAAACCTCCCAGGAAGGGGAGCCCACCACCTCCCAAGGAGGAAGCCTGTTTCACTGAGGAACCGCTCTGACGGTCAGGAAGTTCTTCCTAATGTTGAGCCAGAAACTCTTCTGATTCAATTTCATGACAATCCATGCAGGTATAACCTTTTTTTCAATTTGAAGCAAGAACACTTTTTTCTTGAAATACAATGAGATGGAGTGGGATTTCTGCGGTTTATCTTCTAGAATCAAGTGTGTCTGTCTGTCTGTCTGTCTGTCTATCACTCTCTCTCTCTGTCCCCTGTTCCATTCTTTGAGTCGTTTTCTTCCCAATGTAGTACACAAGGCTGCAGTTCTAAGCATACTTTCTTCTCCATGAGCTCAGTGGCATTTCTGAGTTCAACAAGATGCTCAGGAGAGAACTGCTTACAAAGCTCTCCCTCCCCCCTTTCCTCTTTGACTGACTGTTCCCATTTTAACATCCAGGTTTTTGAAGAATTCAGAGAGGCTGGAAACCTTTGAAACTGTGCTGGGTTTTTTTTTTTTTTGGTTGGTATGAATAAAAGGTTTTGGCCTTTAAAAGAAAAATGCAACATTTCAAATGGCTTTCATGCACGCACTGAAATCTGCTCTTTCCCCTGCAATTTTTTTTTGTTTGTTTCTCAGGACGAGCCCTAATTTTTAAAGATTCCCTGCTTACACTGCTAAGCATCATGTGCGTTTCTGGTGCGGTAGTAATATTAGTTTGTCATCTGCTCTTGACACGGTCGGCTTCTTCAATGTAAAAGTGGGCCAAGAGTACACAAAAACACTTTATCGGGCTCCCCCCGCCATGTTTATTTCTTTGATTCGGGCAGTGCTGCGTTGCCCTGTTTGTGCAGCAAGGTTGCCAGCTCCCTGCTGGGGAATTTAAGGGTGGAGTCTGGGAAGAGGGGGGTTAAGGGGAAGAGAGGGACCCCTGCCGGACAGAAGGCCACACACCGTCTCCTGCCCTCTGAACCGGCACTTTTCTCTGTAGTCTGGAGACCAACAGTTGTCATTACTTACTGGAACCTTCTTTTTCAAAGCTTACCATGTATCATTGGAAAAACTGTTTCCTCCAATACTCTTGCAACAGGTAATAATAGCTTAGAAGAAAGAACTAGGTCAACAGTGAAGCCTGAGGTTAAAGAAACAAACAAACAAATGTCAGAGGGCACCAGAAAACTCTGCAGAGAGGTCTTCTTCCTAGCAGGGCTGGTTCCAGGTGTGGGTGGGGCTTGGGCAGCAGGAGAAATGGGACCCCCTTTCCCCCTTCGGTCCAGCCCCTTTCTTCTTTAACAGCACCCTTTCTTCCTAGCCACTCCCCTTTCCCACTGCAATCTGTATATTCAGGTGGAGAGAAATCGTGCACATTTGTGCTTACTTGGGTATTGCTTGTGCAAAGCCAGAAAGAAGAAAATATGCCTTCTGTCATTTTATATGGCGTGCTAGTCAAATAACACCGGCATCATTTATATAAAAGCCATACAAATATTGTTCTGGAGGATCCTCAGTCTCAGAAGAATCTGCAGAAAAGTTTCCTCCCACTCATCCAAAGTGAGGAGCCCAATTCATGTCCACCTAGAATGCTTAAGCAGCTGAAGAATTCTAGCACACTGAATTAAAGAATCATAGAGTTGGAAGGTACCTCCAGGGAATTCACAAGTACCTCCCCCTAAATGAAGGGAATTCACAAGTACCTCCCCCTAAATGAAGATTTTCCTTTGGAGCCACCCAGCAGGAAGAAAGGCAGGGCTTGAATTCAGCAGGAGCTCACAAGAGCACAGCTCCTGAACCTCCAGCCAGGGTTTGCATGAAGTGGGGAGTTCTCTCCCTGCTGCAAATAGATCCTGAAGCATATGCAAATGGAATATGCTAGTGAGCATATTCAAAGTGGTTAAGTGAGCTGACTCTTATCTGGGAGAACCGGGTTTGATTCCCCACTCTTCCATTTGCAGCTGCTGGAATGGCCTTGGGTCAGCCATAGCTCTGGCAGAGTTGTCCTTGAAAGGACAGCTTCTGTGAGAGCTCTCTCAGCCCCACCCACCTCACAGGGTGTCTGTTGTGGGGAGAAAAGATAAAGGAGATTGTAAGCTGTTCTGAGACTGATTCAGAGAGAAGGGCGGGGTATAAATCTATGGTCTTCTTCTTCTTCACCTGAATTTTCATGTCCGCAGCCCACGTTGTGCAGGGAAGCAGCCTTCTTCTTCCCATTGTGTCTGTGACATGCACAAATCCCAAACAGACAAATGAACAAAGAAACAAAAAACACAACTCCTTGATGCCACTGATTTTCTACTAGCAAAGAGAAGGGGGAACGTGTGTGAATAGTGGGGAAATGTCTCTAGTTGGTGAGAGATCACCATAAAGCTCCCCTTCTCCCCTTCACTGCTGTGTGAAGTTTGTGAGATAAGAAACACAACTATCTCACAGCAGGTGTGGGCCTTGGCATTGTGAGGGAAAAGCTCCCTTTTCCGAACATCGTAGTCACCAGTATGGTTGCCAGGGCACCTGGAGAAGTGAGCTTGCACACGTCTGGCCAGAGAGTGTGGGCAAAACTATCCAGGAATATAAGGGACTTATAGGTACAAGCCGCCACGAGTTATACAGGCACTCTAAACCGGTACAGAGTGCATGCTAACACAAACGGATGTTTCCCCGTCACCACACGGGCCAGCCATGGAACGGAAGAGTCTGCGCCGCCACGGAGCTATCCAGGTGATCGGTTATGAAGCGCTGAACATGGAATACACCGTGTAACGCTAACACCACTCGTAGCCATCTTCCCGCCAGGCTGGACTTCATCTCACCATAGTGGAAGGCTCACGTACACACCAGATGTCACCTTTAGCCCGCAAGCAGCCCGTCTGCCCCATGAATGGATTAACAACCCAACTGTCGATAGCGAAACCCTGAACAAAGGCTCCTACCCAGAAGAAGATAGGAAAAGAGGAAGACCATCTCCTGCCAGAGCCAAGTCTTTGTCTAAACCGGGTGATACCTAGGTCAATATTTGATTCCCTATTGTCACCTAGTTCTTTTTTCCCTCCCAAATTGCTAGAGCGTCTGGGAAAACCATAGAGTTTCCCCAGAAATGCCTAGAATGGCTGGCATGTGGCATTGGTGGCATCATTGCGTCAGCGATGCCAGGGAAGGTTTCCCCGAGGGTTGGGAACGTCCAGGGCGGGGAAACCCCCTCCTTGCCTGGGGGCTTGCCAGCCCTTCCCTTATAATGCAACATCAGAAGAGCCCAGATGGATCAGTCCAGCATCCCATCTCACATAGCAGCCAATCAGTTTCTCTAGGCTACCAGCAACAGTCCACAGAGACCAAGGCCTTCATAAAAACATCAGAAGAGCCTTCCTTCCTTCCTTCCTTCCTTCCTTCCTTCCTTCCTTCCTTCCTTCCTTCCTTCCTTCCTTCCTTCCTTCCTTCCTTCCTTCCTTCCTTCCTTCCTTCCTTCCTTCCTTCCTTCCTTCCTTCCTTCCTTCCCTCCCTCCCTCCCTCCCTCCCTCCCTCCCTCCCTTCCTTCCTTCCTTCCTTCCTTCCTTCCTTCCTTCCTTCCTTCCTTCCTTCCTTCCTTCTTGGAGCTGTGTTTTTTCTTGCTTCCCTTCTGTCTTGTTTCTTGAATCTTATTCTCCATCGAAGGTGAAGATGAATACTATAGATCCATGGCTACCAATACTTTTTTCAAAGCTGAGTTTGGCTGAAAAGTGCCCTGTTCAAGAACGTGGGGCCGCCTGTCCAGACCCACCCATGGGACAGAGTGTGAGAATAAAAGGAAAGGGCTGGGTGTGGAGATTCAGCTGAGCCCGGCAGGACGCAGAGCAGTGGTGATGTGGGAAGACCTCAAATTGCATCGTTTGGCTTCTCCTGTTTGCTTTTGGGGGTGACAAGGCTTGGAACAAAACTGGATTGAGCCCCTTGGTGTCAGCGAAGGTTAATTGAAGTTCACCAAATGAGCAGACTTGGTTATTTGAAACAAAGTTGCGTTTATTGTATTCTCCAAAGTTACTTCAGCATGAAAGACATTGGAACTGATGGCTAGCAGTTCGAGTCATTGGTATTTAACATTATACATCAAAGCATTCACATCTACCCCAATTCCCAAAACAAAGGCTGTCTTTGCATGTGAGACTTGGAGCATCTCATGGGGAAGACAAAAGCAGGGGGAGTGTGCCACCCGCATGGACAAGGAGGCAGTGTCGACGCTGAACAAACGGACGCTGCTATTGCATACCTGGAAGGAGGCGCAACCAGAGAGAAGAACAGGTTCCTACTGGGTTTTGTAAGATTCTGTGATGTGTTTGAGCTGACATGGCCATGAGGAGGCTTTCCGTAAATGCAGGTGGGTTCAGAGGTGAAGCTGGTGAAGCTTCTTGCTTCAATGGCTTCTGCCTCTGGGCTTCACCTGCAGGGAGTGGGCTGTGGAATGCTGAGGCCTTTCAAAGAGGACTCTGAATGACCGTTTGACTGCAGCCTGAAAGGGCCCGGGGTCAGTTGAGGTAGGAGTTGGAAAGTCCCCAGTTGGTGGCCATGGAGGCTGGTGGCTCCACAGATGATTCCGGACTGATTTTCTGTGACATCAGAGGTGGTGAAAGCTGAACACCAACAAAATGCTTCTCTGCTTTTACACAGCTGAGGCAGTCTTGTGCTGACACAATTGCAGCAAGTCATCATTCAGCGTTATGATGGACCGAGTGTAATTTGATTCAATTTAATTTTTAGAATTATATCCCATCCTAGCCAGCAAGCGGGCTCAGGGTGACTTACAACAATAAAACAACAGAGTTAAAATATTATCATAAAAACAGACATTATGAAACGGGAGCAGCACACGAAACAATCTTACAGATATAGGCGGCAAACAGCACGTGGCTGATGGCTAACAGCATCGCATAACACCATCATGGTGAAATGCTGGGGGAAGTGATAGCTTTCAGAGGATTCATTAAAAGCCTGGCGGAAGAGCTCCGCCTTACAGGCCCTGCAGAACTTTGATAAGTCCCGCAGGAGGAAATAAGATCCCAGAATTGTGGCCAGTTCTGTCCATGGGACCTTGGGATTGGTTTGCTTGCTGGAAGAAGATGTTTGGGAGCTGCAAGACATGAATGGCGGATGTTTGAGATAGTGTCGTATATGTGGCTGAATGTATATCAAGGATTTGGAGTTCTTGCCAGCTGCACTGAAGCTTGTAGGACTGAGCTTGGGAAGAACAGGCAGCAGGATCCAAATCCCGGCTGCCCTGCTCCAATCATGGGCCCCCTGCCGGTTTGAAGGGTCCAATGGAACGCCAGCGTGGGAACCTTGTGTGTGCATATAGAGCTGGCCCTGGGGGCCCCTTCCTTAGTCTTTGGAGGCTGTGCTATACTATGCTGTCTTCAATAAGCGAGCTTTGGTCACTGCCACCTCTCCTCACCAATGCGTGGAACCCACTATATTATAGATAGGCGGGAAGGGAGGGAGGGAGGAAGAGAGGAAAGGGAGGGAGAGAGGAAAGGGAGGAAGGAAGGAAGGGAGGAAGGAAGGAAGGAAGGAAGGAAGGAAGGGAGGAAGGAAGGAAGGGAGGGAGGGAGGGAGGGAGGAAGGAAGGAAGGAAGGAAGGAAGGAAGGAGGGAAGGAAGGAAGGAAGGGAGGGAGGAAGGAAGGAGGGAAGGAAGGAAGGAAGGGAGGAAAGGGAGGGAGGAAAGGGAGGGAGGGAGGGAGGAAGGAAGGAAGGAGGGAAGGAAGGAGGGAAGGAAGGGAGGGAGGGAGGGAGGAAGGGAGGGAGGGAGGGAGGAAGGAAGGAGGGAAGGAAGGAAGGAAGGAAGGAAGGAAGGAAGGAAGGAAGGAAGGAAGGAAGGAAGGAAGGAAGGAAGGAAGGAAGGGAGGAAAGGGAGGGAGGAAAGGGAGGGAGGGAGGAAGGAGGGAAGGAAGGAAGGAAGGAAGGAAGGAAGGAAGGAAGGAAGGAAGGAAGGAAGGAAGGAAGGAAGGATTTGATTCCCCATTCCTCCACTTGCAGCTGCTGGAATGGCCTTGGGTCAGCCATAGCTCTCATAGCAGCTGTCCTTGAAAGGGCAGCTGCTGTGAGAGCCCTCTCAGCCCCACCCACCTCACAAGGTTACTGTTGTGGGGAGAGAAGATATAGGGGATTGTGAGCCGCTCTGATTCAGAGAGACGGGTGGGATATAAATCTGCAATTCTTCTTCTTCTTCAATTCATCTGCTTATAGTCTATTTTGTAGCATCTTTCCAGCTAAACGCTATAACTGTAAGAACAGCTAAAATCATAGCTTTAAATAGATCCTGATATGATTTATCTATTTTATAGTTCCCCAAAATTCCCATAAATAGCACTTTCCCTGATAACTCCACTTTAACCTTACATACTTCCTCCACCTTTCCCAAGATCTTTTGCCAAAAGTCACTTTAGAACACTCCCACCAAAGATGTGCATAATGTCCCTTTCCCTTTTTACAGTGCCAACAATTGGAGGTCATTTCCTTGATCATATAAGATAGCTGAGCAGGTGTTTTATACCATTTCAATATTAATTTCATTTCCATTTCTCTAAATTTCTCCAGTTTTATATCACTAATACCTCTCATTATTTTCTTTAACTCTGTTTCTGATAACGCTACGTCTTTCTCCCATTTTGACTGTATTATTCCAATCATATAATTTTTATCTTTAGTCAATATACTGTATATCTTTCTTCCAATGTTCTTTTTATGATCTTCTTTAATTCCATACAGTTCTTCTGACGGGGTGTCCTCCTCATTTAAGAAGATATTGAAGAAGATATTGGATTTATATCCCGCCCTCCACTCCGAAGAGTCTCAGAGCGGCTCACAATCTCCTTTACCTTCCTCCCCCACAACAAACACCCTGTGAGGTGGGTGGGGCTGGAGAGGGCTCTCACAGCAGCTGCCCTTTCAAGGACAACCTCTGCCAGAGCTATGGCTGACCCAAGGCCATGCTAGCAGGTGCAAGTGGAGGAGTGGGGAATCAAACCTGGTTCTCCCAGATAAGAGTCCGCACACTTAACCACTACACCAAACTTGCTCTCCATTTAATATTCCAAAATACTTCCTTTGCTTCAAAATATTATATAAACTCATAACCAATATTGTCCTCCCTCTCTCATAATTCAGCTCATAATTTCACATGCCAAAGAGCAATTTGAATTCACTAAATTTCTAGTAAGTGCAACACTGAGCAGAGTTGATTATTTGGAGTGCATGATTTGAAGTTCCCAGAGCAAGCTGGGCAGGGAGCAGTAGGGGAGGGACGGTGGCTCAGTGGTAGAGCATCTGCTTGGTAAGCAGAAGGTCCCAGGTTCAATCCCCGGCATCTCCAACTCAAAAGGGTCCAGGCAAGTAGGTGAGAAAAACCTCAATTTGAGACCCTGGAGAGCCGCTGCCAGTCTGAGTAGATATGACTGACTTTGATGGACCCAGGGTCTGATTCAGTAGAAGGCAGCTTCATATGTTCATAGAGGCCCAGCCAATGCTGCAGAAAGGCAAGCTGAAGATGAAGCTTTCTATATTGGGGCTTCACCTCAGCAAGGGGGGCTTCAGCACACTTCCGGACAAGACTCCTGTGGCATGTTTTGCAGAAATGCGGACTGAGACCCACAGGGGCTGAGATGCTGAGCTCTGGGGTTGGTGTCTAGTGCTGCGGGATACGGTGCTTCAGTGTGGCTCAGCAGCCCCCATCTCCACAAACTTGATATCCAACTTAACACCGTCAAGCCCCGCTACATTTCCCTATTCCTATATCTCTGTTCAAGTCTGGTCAAGACTCGGGTAACAATATGTCAGTTCTCACACAGCCATCTGGCGTTCTGTGTTTATGGTAGAATGGGCTGTTGAGTCGAAGAAGTATGAGAGTACCCCATCCCACACAGAGCCTTCCGGAGGTACCCTTATCTACTCACATAGTTCTGTTAGAATGTGTTATAGAATTTATAGATGCCTTTGTTTATCTAACTCCTTTGAACGTTGGGTTCGAGAAGAACTGCCAAAATACTAACCGTTGGCAACATATATCTAGCCTAGCAATGCTTGTAACCTCCATGAGCTGAATTCCAGTAATAAAGCAACCATTTGAAATAATATGGTCTTCTTTGTCTTGGAGTATCAGGACTTCACAAACATGACAATGAGAACCATCAGTGGGTGTATTAAACCCACTCCAACCGACTGGCTATCCACCTTGTGCTGCATCACTCCCCAGCGTGTCCGACGGCAAGGTGCTCGTCTCATGGATATAGAAAGATCACGGAAGACAGAGAGTTGCCTGTTCCCTAAAGACATGGCTGATGTGGGCCCCTCTGGATTAAGATCCTGACACCCAGCAATAAGATCTGCACAAATCCTGCAAGCACAAAATCACCAGTGATGGTGGCTGAATGTTCTGGATATTGCAAGGGGCAAGGACAGAAAACTAGAGTTCATTTGCTCTGGTTTCGCCCACATTTGCCACCCGCTGCCTTTCCCATCCCACTGGGTACCAGCTGCCACAGCTTGGCCCGTATCTACAGGCCAGATTGAATGGTTTTGATAGTCATTCCTTTTCCCTAGGGAATCCTGGGAACTGTAGTTGTTTGAGAGGGGACAAGAGTTTCCTAGTAATGGTTCCTCTGCCCTCTTGCCACACTTCAGTTCCCAGAATTCTGTGGGGCAATCCAAGACACGAGTCTCCCTTTCCTCTGGTTAAGCTCAAAACAGCCCTGCAAGGTAGGTTTCACTGATTTCCTCAGCTAGTAGGAATTAGAATGGGGATTCCCAATTTTGTTGAGCCTCTGGGCAATGTTGATCTTCTGAGGAAGGGTCATGGAAGCCGCCACGAAAAGGCCAGCAAGGGAGGAAGGGAGAAGACTTTGCCCAACGCCTGCTCGAGAGCAGCCAAGCCCATGGTGTGCTCCGTCATCCTGAGACAGCCAGCCAGACTTTTCCATGGTGAACTTTAATATATTTCCTTGGCTTTGTGACACAATCCACATTCCAGTCAAGCCCTGTATTGGCAGCAGAGACCGGAATATCTGTGAGTTGCAGCTGGATATCAGCCCCAGCATCAAGGGCTGCTAATTGGGGCTGCATTCTTGAGAGGAACAAGGCAGAGCCCAAGCCCTGTTGCTGGGTGACTGAAGGCTATTTCTTTTTCCTTATGGAAAGGTTAAAAAACAAAGCAAAACACCGACTGATCTGAAGAATACTTGAAGTTCCCTGGCATCCCTAATCACTCGTGTCGTCCTCTTTATTGCTGTATTGCAACAAAATGTAGGAAAAGGACACTTTGCCCAGAGCCTGACTTTTTCCTGTTGGAGAACATGCCATGGATATAGGGTTAGGATCCCCCATTTTGGAGACCCTCCCCCCACTTCAGGGTCATCAGAAAGCGGGGGAAGGGAGGGAAATGTCTGCTGGGAACTCCATTATTCCCTACAGAGTCCAATTCCCATAGGGTATAATGCATAATTGATCTGTGGGTATCTGGGGCTGGGGCTGGCGCTGTTTTTCGAGACCAAGGCAACAAATTTGCAGCATAGCATCCAGTGCCTCTCCTCAAAATACCCTCCAAGTTTCAAAAAGATTGGAGCAGGGGGTCCAATTTTATGAGCCCCCAAAGAAGGTGCCCCTGTCCTTCATTATTTCCTATGGAAGGAAGGCATTGAAAAGGTGTGCCGTCCCTTTAAATGTGATGGCCAGAACTCCCTTTGGAGTACAATTATGCTTGTCTTAACTCGGCTCCTGGCTCCACCCCCAATGTCTCTGGCTCCACCCCCAAAGTCTCCAGATATTTTCTCCTAGAGAACTCTTAGAAGTAACCTAAGTTGCTTAACCAAGAGACGTTGTTTTATTAAGAGGAAAAAAGACGACAATGCGCACATGCAGACGATTAATGCTCACAGTTGTATAAATACAGGGGTGAGAGGGATTTTAGGAGGGGTTTCAAAGGGGTAAGAGCTAGCGATGTAGTAGTAGAAGAAGAAGAATTGCAGATTTATACACCACCCTTCTCCCTGAATCAGAGATTCAGAGCGGCTTACAATCTCCCCTGTCTTATCTCCCCACATCAGACACCCTGTGAGGTGGGTGGGGGTTGAGAGGGCTCTTACAGCAGCTGCCCCTTCAAGGACAACCTCTGCCAAAGCTATGGCTAACCCAAGGCCATTCCAGCAGCTGGAAGTGGAGGAGTGGGGAATCAAACCCGGTTCTCCCAGATAAGAGAGCTCTGGCTGACCCAAGGCCATTCCAGCAGCTGGAAGTGGAGGAGTGGGGAATCAAACCCGGTTCTCCCAGATAAGAGAGCTCTGGTTGACCCAAGGCCATTCCAGCAGGTGCAAGTGGAGGAGTGGGGAATCAAACCCGGTTCTCCCAGATAAGAGAGCTCTGGCTGACCCAAGGCCATTCCAGCAGGTGCAAGTGGAGGAGTAGGGAATCAAACCCAGTTCTCCCAGATAAGAGAGCTATGGCTGACTGAAGGCCATTCCAGCAGCTGCAAGTAGCGGAGTGGGGAATCAAACCCTGTTCTCCCAGATAAGAGAGCTCTGGCTGACCCAAGGCCATTCCAGCAGCTGCAAGTGGAGGAGTGGGGAATCAAACCCGGTTCTCCCAGATAAGAGAGCTATGGCTGACTGAAGGCCATTCCAGCAGCTGCAAGTAGCGGAGTGGGGAATCAAACCCTGTTCTCCCAGATAAGAGAGCTCTGGCTGACCCAAGGCCATTCCAGCAGCTGCAAGTGGAGGAGTGGGGAATCAAACCTGGTTCTCCCAGATAAGAGAGCTCTGGTTGACCCAAGGCCATTCCAGCAGGTGCAAGTGGAGGAGTGGGGAATCAAACCCGGTTCTCCCAGATAAGAGAGCTATGGCGGACCCAAGGCCATTCCAGCAGCTGCAAGTAGCAGAGTGGGGAATCAAACCCTGTTCTCCCAGATAAGAGAGCTCTGGCTGACCCAAGGCCATTCCAGCAGGTGCAAGTGGAGGAGTGGGGAATCAAACCCGGTTCTCCCAGATAAGAGAGCTCTGGCTGACCCAAGGCCATTCCAGCAGGTGCAAGTGGAGGAGTGGGGAATCAAACCCGGTTCTCCCAGATAAGAGAGCTATGGCGGACCCAAGGCCATTCCAGCAGCTGCAAGTAGCAGAGTGGGGAATCAAACCCTGTTCTCCCAGATAAGAGTCTGCACACTTAACCACTACACCAAACTGACCCTCTACAGAAGTACAGAATCTGCAGAGAAAGGCTGTGAAATGGACCAAGTTCTCACAAAAGGATCCAAGCATACTCACTGGTATGATACCAGTGGGTGCCCGAGACAAGACACACCCACAGTGGGGAAATGCGAGCCCAGAGATAAGCCAAACTGTTACCTGGAGGCCTGCTGATGTACCTGCCCACGAAAGCTGGAAGTCAAAGCATGCACTGAGCAATGCCGAGTGGGGCTACCAGAAAAAGACAAAGATGTTGTCATATTTGCATTTGTGTGCAAAGATGGGTTTCTGGGTGTAACCAGGAATTGCTGCCGTGTCTTGATGCCGTTTTACCAGGAAGAGAAGCCTGCTGATACTCGCTGATGGTTCTGGATTGATGGAAAGAAAAGGCTACCCAGTTGTGTGCCCATTCATTAGGGCAGGGCGACTTCTGTAGGAAAAGCCCAGCAGGAACTCGTTTGCGAATTAGGCCACACCTCCTGATGTCACCATTGCTTCACACAGGGCTTTTTCAACAAAAGCCCAGCAGGAACTTATTTGCATATTAGGCCACACCCCCTGATGCCAAGCCAGTTGGATCTGTGTCCCTCGGTGGTCCTGCTCAAAAAAGAGAAAAAGCCCTGGAATAGGGTGACTGGTCAGGAAGGAAGGAGCCAGGTGCTGGGTTTGCAAGAGAGAGGAGGCCTTCTTTCCTGAGGGCTCCATAATGCAGAAAAAGAGCTCTTTGTTTTAGATGGGGGGGACCATTCGCCTAACAGCTCCCCCACAGCCACCTCCCAAACAGCAGGTCAGGAGCCATTCGGTTTGGCTTTACTCCACCTTGGGTTTTAGTGTAGACTTCCAGGCCACACTCTGGCTTATTCCTAAACCAGACGTGGCCGGCACGTCCACTGAGGGGTGAAGGATGAGAAGGGAAGCCTTTTACCCTCAGTGCCCCTGGCAAGGGCGTATAGGGGCCCTTACAGGATATGGTCCCTTTATACTCAGAACAACCCTGCGGGGTAGGCCAAGCTGAGGCCCAGGGGCACCCAGCAAGCTTTGAACTCTGGCCTCCTGGGCCTTGGCCTCTCACTCCACTCACTGTGCCACACTGCCTCCTGCTGACTGACCACTCCCCTCCCCAGTAGGCAGCAAGAAGAAGAGTTGGTTTCCACACCCCACTTCCCTCTACCCGAAGGAGTCCCAAAGCAGTTTACAATCTCCTTCCCTTCCTCTCCCCACAACTGGCACCTTGTGGGCTGGTGGGGGCTGAGAGAGTTCTGAGAGAGAACTGACTGGTCCAAGGTCACCCAGCTGGCTTCATGTGGGGGGGGGGGGGACCAAATCCAGCTTTCCCGATTTGAGGCTGCCATTCTTAACCACGCCCCCACACTGGCTGTGCGGCCGCATCCTTCGCTTCTCCTCTGCCTGCTTCAGGCACCTGCTGAAGCATCTCTGGCCTCCACAAGGTCTTGCCACAGCAAATGAGGCTGCCTTTGGGGTGCCAGGGGGCTCTCTGTGGGTTGAAAGCCACATATCTCCCTGTACCTGAGCATTCGCTCCATGACCAGCCAGGATCTGCCCCCTCGGGCTGCAGTCCTTGCCATTTCTAGGAGGAAATGAGGTCCCAAGAACGCAGCACACTTCCTGCCAGACACGGAGGGGTCAGATGGCAAGTGGGCAATTCCCTGGACTCATTCCAAGATAGCGGGGAACAGAGCGGTCGTTATTTTGGGACCACCCAAGATGTTTCTGGAGCTGCTTGGTGAGGAGAGCTGTCTTTCATGGAGGTGGTTGGTCCCCCATTACTGATGATCTCTTTCAGGATCCTTGATAGTCTTCTGAGGAGATCCAGTGGCCAAGGCAGAGAGGCAAGCTCCCCTCCCCAACCCTTTCCTGCCTCCGGCCGGGGTCAAAGTCTGTGCTCTGTTCTACTCTGGAGAAAGCACCAGGGCATTCCTTCCGTGGAAGACTTGCAGGCTCATGTGTTTCTTGGCCCCCCCTGAGAAGCACCCCCCACCGTCTACCTCCTGTCCTGCCCAGGTAATACTCACCTGTAGGCCACTGTGGGTAATAGACCCACACCACTGCAGGGCAATTCACCACCTCCACCCCATATACTCCTCTGCCTCCAAGCCAAGGGGAATTCCCAGGGGTGGGTGCCACTGGCTAGTCCGGGTTATCTGGGACTTTCCCAAATTTGCTGCCAGATGTTACAGAACCTACCAGGGGTGAGGCGATCCTGGATTTGGTCCTAAGTAATGCCCAAGACCTGGCGAGAGATGTAAAAGTGATCGCACCACTTGGGAGCAGTGACCATAACGTTATTGATTTCACCATTTGTATAAATAGAGAGTTGCCCCAAAAGACCAGCACAACCACGTTTAACTTTAAAAGGGGTACATTCTCTGAGATGAGGAGGCATGTGAAGAGGAAACTGAAAGGAAAGGTAAATAGAGTCAAAACCCTTGGGGAAGCTTGGAGGCTATTTAAAACCACAATCCTAGAAGCTCAGATAAAATATATACCATAATTCAGGAAAGGCACAATAGGTATTTAGAAAAGCCTGCATGGTTAACAAACAAAGTAATGGAATCTGTAAAAGGTAAGAAGGATTCCTTTAAGCAGTGGAAAGCTAGTCCAAGTGAGGTTAATAAAAGAGAACACAGGCTCTGGCAAATCAAATGCAAGACTGTGATCAGGCAGGCAAAAAGGGACCATGAGGAGCATATTGCAAAAAACATAAAGTCCAACAATAAAATGTCTTCAAATATATTAGAAGCAGGAAACCAGCCAGGGAGGCAGTGGGGCCCTTGGATGACCAAGGGGTCAAAGGATTACTGAAGGAGGATAGGGAAATGGCTGAGAAGTTGAATGCATTTTTGCCTTTGTCTTCACTGTGGAAGATGAGAAGTGTCTGCCTGCTCCGGAACCACTTCTATTGGAAGGGGTGTTGAAAGACCTGAGCTAGATTGGGGCTCTTTAGCTTGGAGAAATGTCGACTGCGGGGTGACATGATAGAGGTTTACAAGAGTATGTATGGGATAGAGAAGGTAGAGAAAGAAGTACTTTTCTCCCTTTCTCACAATACGAGAACTCATGGGTATTTAATGAAATTGCTGAGCAGTTGGGTTAGAACTGATAAAAGGAAGTCCTTCTTCTCCCAAAGGGTGATTAACGTGGAATTCACTGCCTCAGGAGGTGGTGGCAGCTACAAGCATAGCCAGCTTCAAGAGGGGATTGGATAAACATCTGTAGCAGAGGTCCATCAGTGGCTATTAGCCACAGCTTATTGTTGGATCTCTCTATCTGGGGCAGTGTTGCTGGGGCAGAGCATCTTGGGGGGGGCAACAGTGCTTGGGGGGGCAACAGTGGGAGGGCTTCTTGTGTTCTGGCCCCCCTGATGGACTTCCTGATGGCACTTGGTTCTTTTGGCCACTGTGTGACCAAAAGAACCATCCAGTGTTGAACTGGATGGGCCATTGGCCTGATCCAACATGGCTTCTCTTCTGTTCTTATGTGACACAGAGTGTTGGACTGGACGGGCCACTGGCCTGATCCAACATGGCTTCTCTTCTGTTCTTATGTGACACAGAGTGTTGGACTGGTTGGGCCATTGGCCTGATCCAACATGGCTTCTCTTCTGTTCTTATGTAACACAGAGTGTTGGAGTGGATGGGCCATTGGCCTGATCCAACATGGCTTCTCTTATGTTCTTCTGTGACACAGAGTGTTGGACTGGAGGGGCCATTGGCCTGATCCAACAGGGCTTCTCTTATGTGACACAGAGTGTTGGACTGGAGGGGCCACTGGCCTGATCCAACATGGCTTCTCTTTTGTTCTTATATGACACAGAGTGTTGGACTGGATGGGCCATTGGCCTGATCCAACAGGGCTTCTCTTCTGTTCTTATGTGACACAGAGTGTTGGACTGGAGGGGCCATTGGCCTGATCCAACAGGGCTTCTCTTCTGTTCTTATGTGACACAGAGTGTTGGACTGGAGGGGCCACTGGCCTGATCCAACAGGGCTTCTCTTCTGTTCTTCTGTGACACAGAGTGTTGGACTGGAGGGGCCACTGGCCTGATCCAACAGGGCTTCTCTTATGTTCTTCTGTGACACAGAGTGTTGGACTGGAGGGGCCATTGGCCTGATCCAACAGGGCTTCTCTTATGTGACACAGAGTGTTGGACTGGAGGGGCCACTGGCCTGATCCAACATGGCTTCTCTTTTGTTCTTATATGACACAGAGTGTTGGACTGGATGGGCCATTGGCCTGATCCAACAGGGCTTCTCTTATGTTCTTATGTGACACAGAGTGTTGGACTGGAGGGGCCATTGGCCTGATCCAACAGGGCTTTTCTTCTGTTCTTCTGTGACACAGAGTGTTGGACTGGATGGGCCACTGGCCTGATCCAACAGGGCTTCTCTTATGTTCTTCTGTGACACAGAGTGTTGGACTGGAGGGGCCATTGGCCTGATCCAACAGGGCTTCTCTTATGTGACACAGAGTGTTGGACTGGAGGGGCCACTGGCCTGATCCAACATGGCTTCTCTTTTGTTCTTATATGACACAGAGTGTTGGACTGGATGGGCCATTGGCCTGATCCAACTTGGCTTCTCTTATGTTCTTATGTGACACAGAGTGTTGGACTGGAGGGGCCATTGGCCTGATCCAACTGGGCTTCTCTTCTGTTCTTCTGTGACACAGAGTGTTGGACTGGAGGGGCCACTGGCCTGATCCAACAGGGCTTCTCTTCTGTTCTTCTGTGACACAGAGTGTTGGACTGGAGGGGCCACTGGCCTGATCCAACAGGGCTTCTCTTATGTTCTTCTGTGACACAGAGTGTTGGACTGGAGGGGCCATTGGCCTGATCCAACAGGGCTTCTCTTATGTGACACAGAGTGTTGGACTGGAGGGGCCACTGGCCTGATCCAACAGGGCTTCTCTTATGTTCTTATGTGACACAGAGTGTTGGACTGGAGGGGCCACTGGCCTGACCCAACTTGGCTTCTCTTCTGTTCTTATGTCTCAAACCCTGAGCTGTCCTGGAGGGACCGGCTGGGTTCATAAGGGAAGGCCAACCTGGTGGGTGCCTTGCCACACCACACCTGCGGGAACAAAGCACAAAGAGCAGGAGACTAGAAGCTATTGCACTTGGGGAACAGCCGCACTCCAGCCTCTGAAACACATGGGGATGTGGGGGGCTCCTCCATGGCAAAGAAGCAAATTCCAGGTGAAGGGGTGCATCGCCTGTTGAGTGACTCAACAGGTGATGTGCCCCCCATTCCAGCCACCTCCTTCCCGGCCTTTCAGGCTGCTCTGCAGATCTTGGGGAAAGGGGGGTCTGAAGATTTCTCCCCCCCAAAAAAAACCCTGCTAGCCACAGCACTCCCTAAGCTGGACAACTCTAGGGTGACTCCAACCAGGAAGGGAAGACAAAGAGGCCGTTGCATAAGTGAGCCGAAGAGGCTCAACAGGTTTCTGCCGCTGTGCTTTTCACAAGAAGGTAGAAGGCGTGTGCACGCTCCACTGCTCTTAAAGGCAGCCGGCACCGCGTGAGAGAAGGAAGGTTGTCTCCTGGCCTGAGTTCAAGTCACACACGGTGGTGGCCTGTCTGCTCATCCCTCCAAGAGCGAGCAGTCTGCCAGGCAGGATGGAGAAAAAGCCCCAAGCGAATCACCGCGCCCTGCTCAACGAGGGGAAGGAGGATGAGATGGTAAGCATTCCTTTGTCCGGACCCCCAGCGGAGAGGGGTGTTTTTTGGGGGGAGGGGGACTCGAGCAGGATGTCTCTGGTCCTAGGTGAGCCACAGAGCCCTGTGCCAGGCGGCTGGTTTCTAGCTGAAGTGGTTCAGAAATGAGCAGGTGGAGAAGCTGCTGGCTTTGAAGTTCTCTGGCAAATCTCCCCCAGCCTCTCCCCTCTGCCGCTGCCCCCTGATTCAAGGTGTTCTCGGTAAGGCCTGGTGTTCAGGGCCCGTGGTCAGGGGAGGCTCCTGGCCCTCTGAAAAGGCCTGGCCCAGTCTTGGTGGCACCAACTGGGGCTGCCCACTGAGGTCTCCATTATTGCCCCATCCAAGTGCCTGGCCCTCTGCGGAGCAGGAGACAGACAGATACTGCGATCTCGAAACTGGAAGGGAGAGAGCAAAGGAAATCAAGGGACAGGGAGACCGAAAGGAACGGGGAAGAACCTGCATCCATTCCTGGCCTCTGCATGAGGGCTGAATTGCTGCAGAGGAGGGGAAAGCCCGCATAAGCCGTTTAGCTGCAGGGAAAGGGCGTCAGAGAGCGAAGGAGGAAGGGCTGGCCCAGGGTGTGCCTGGTGCCCACAGGTTCAGTATAATACAGTGGGTTCAATGCAATGAAGAGGTGAGGTGGAAGCCATCATAGCTCTTGTTGTTGTTGAGTGAGTGCTCCCTTCTCATTGGGTGGCCAAAGTATTTGAGCTTCAGCTTCAGCATCTGACCTTCCAGGGAACAGTCTGGGTTGATTTCCCTTAGGACTGACTGATTGGATCTTCTTGTAGTCCAAGGGACTCCTGAGTCTTCTCCAGTGAGGGCTCCCTTCTCATTGGGTGGCCAAAGTGTTTGAGCTTCAGCATCTGACCTTCCAGGGAACAGTCTGGGTTGATTTCCCTGAGGACTGACTGATTGGATCTTCTTGCAGTCCAAGGGACTCTCAAGAGTCTTCTCCAGCACCGCAGCTCAAAAGCATCTATTCTTCTGCGCTCGGCCTTCCTTATGGTCCAACTCTCACAGCCATACATTACTACTGGGAAGACCATCGCTTTGACTATACGGACTTTTGTTGGCAGGGTGATGTCTCTACTTTCTATTCTACTGCCCAGGTTTGCCATAGCTGTCCTCCCAAGGAGCAAACGTCTTTTAATTTCATGGCTACAGTCACCATCTGCAGTGATCTTGGATCCCAGAAATGTGAAGTCTGTCACTACTTCCATGTCTTCCCCTTCTATTTGCCAAGGTGTGATGGGGCCGGATGCCATGATCTTATTTTTTTTTAATGTTGAGTTTCAAATCTACTTTTGCGCTCTCCTCTTTCACTATCAACAAGAGGTTCTTTAGGTCCTTCTCACTTTCTGCTATTAGAATGGTATAATCTGCATATCTGAGTTTGTTGTTGTTTTCCCCAGCAATCTTAATTCCATTTTGTGATTCATCCAGTCCAGCATTCCGCATGATGTACTCTGCATATAAATTAAATAAGCAGGGTGACAATATGTATCCTTGTCATCAAACTCCTCTTCCAATTCTAAACCAATCAGTTGTTCCATATCCTGTTCTGACAGTTGCTTCTTGACCCTTATACAGGTTTCTGAGGAGACATGTGAGATCATAGAATCATAGAGTTGGAAGGGATCTCTAGGGTCATCTAGTCCAACCCCCTGCACAATGCAGGAAACTCACAAATACCTCCCCCTAAATTCACAGGATCTTCATTGCTGTCAGATGGCCATCTAGCCTCTGTTTAAAAACCTCCAAGGAAGGAGAGCCCACCACCTCCCGAGGAAGCCTGTTCCACTGAGGAATCACTCTAACGGTCAGGAAGTTCTTCCTAATGTTGAGCTGGAAACTCTTTTGATTTAATTTCAACCCATTGGTGCTGGTCCTACCTTCCAGGGCCACAGAAAACAATTCCACACCATCCTCTATATGACAGCCCTTCAAGTACTTGAAGATGGTGATCCTATCACCTCTCACCTGCCTCCTCTCCAGGCTAAACAAGCCCAGCTCCTTCAGCCTTTCCTCACAGGACTTGGTCTCCAGACCCCTCACCATCTTCGTTGCCCTCCTCTGGACCCGTTCCAGCTTGTCTATATCCTTTTTAAAATGTGGTGCCCAAAACTGAGCACAATACTCCAGATGAGGTCTTACCAGAGTGGAGTAAAGCGATACCATCGCATCACGTGATCTGGACACTATACTTCTGTTGATACAGCCCAAAATTTCATTTGCCTTTTTAGCCACCGCATCACACTGTTGACTCATGTTCAGCGTATGATCCATTAAGACCCCTAGATCCTTTTTGCACATACTACTGCTAAGACAAGTCTCCCCCATCCTATAACCATGCAATGGATTTTTCCTTCCTAAATGCAGAACTTTACATCCCTGTTAAAATTCATTTGATTGGTTTTAGCCCAGTTTTCCAGCCTGTCAAGGTCATCCTGTATCCTGTTTCTGTCTTCTTATGTGTTTGCAACCCCTCCCAATTTAGTATCCTCTGTAAATTTAATAAGCATTCCTTCTATTCCTTCATCCAAAGCATTGATAAAGATGTTGAACAAAACAGGTCCCAGGACAGATCTTTGAGGCCCTCCACTTGTCACTCCTCTCCAAGAGGATGAGGAACCATTCGCAAGCACTCTTGGGGTGCGATCTGTCAACCAGTTACAGAGCCACCTAATAGTAACAGGACCCAAAACACATTTTACCAACTTGTCAACAAGGAGAGTATGTGGAACCTTATCAGAAGCCTTACTGAAATCAAGATAAACAATGTCTACAGCATTCCCCTGATCCAGCAAGGTAGTAATTTTCTCAAAAAAAGAGATCAGGTTAGTCTGACATGATTTATTCTTGAGAAAACCATGCTGGCTTTTAGTAATCACATCCATTCTTTCTAAATGTTCCAGGACCGACTGATGATTTGTTCTAAAACTTTTCCAGGTATAGACGTCAAGCTGACGGGCTGGTAGTTACCTGGATCCTCTTTTTCCCCCTTCTTGAAGATGGGGACAACATTCGCCCATCTCCAATCTTCCAGCACCTCTCCTGTTCTCCAAGAATTTTCAAAAATAATAGCCCAAGGCTCAGAAATTACATCTGCAAGCTCTTTTAGAACCCTTGGATGCAATTCATCTTTCCCCGAGGACTAAGTTTCATTTAAAGAAAGTAGGTGTTTATGTACCACCCCTATGCTAATCCTAGGTTGGAACTTCATACCCTCCTTATATGTTCTGTTTTTGCCATGTTGAGCACCGTTCCCCTCAGAGGAGGAGATTGAAGAAAAGTAGGAATGACTTGGTGGTCTCTAGCAGACCCCCACAATATTGTTTCTTACTCCTTTTATTTTTACCCAGAGACTCTCAACTGAGCTGCCATGCTCCGATTCACATATTTCCTCACAAGTATATACCTTCTTCACATATACTGCTACACCTCCTCTCTTTCTCGTTTCCCTGTCCCTTTTAAATAAGTTGTACCCCTGAATCCTAATATTCCAGTTGTGAGTGTCATCCCACCACATTTCAGTAAGGCCTATTATGTCATAGTCTCCTTCCTTTATTAGGACTTCCAGTTCCTCCTGTTTGTTTCCCATACTCTGTGCATTAGCGTAGATACATCGGAATGCATGTTTTATGCGTCCCAAGGGTTTGGTTTCCGTACAAGCCTGCAAGTTAACATTACCTAGCGTATGCGCCACTCTCTGCAAATCTTTAATGATCTTATCCCCAGTTTCTGGCATCATACAAGGCTTTGGATTATTGTCTCGCTCCCCCAATGATGGGCTGGTACTCCCATTCCTTTAAGGACTTGCCACAGTTTGTTGTGATCCACGCCATCAAAGGCTTTAGCGTAGTCGATGAAGCAGAAATAGATGTTTTTCTGATACGCCCATGCTTTCTCCATAATCCAGCAAACGTTGGCAATTTGATCTGCAGTCGCTCTACCACTCTGAAACCCAGCTTGAACTTCCGGTAGTTATTATTAGGTACAGCATAATATAGGGCTGCACTAAAGACTGGAGTACTGGGCCAACGAGGCCAACATATACACTACAAAGTTCCCACGCTAGCACTCCATTGGGTCATTCATTCACTCCATTGGGTCATAATGCCTCTGTATAAATCGATGGTGCGGTCTCATTTGGAGTACTGTGTGCAGTTCTGGTCGCCGCACCTCAAAAAGGATATTATAGCATTGGAGAAAGTTCAGAAAAGGGCAACTAAAATGATTAAAGGGCTGGAACACCTTCCCTATGAAGAAAGGTTGAAACGCTTAGGGCTCTTTAGCTTGGAGAAACGTCGACTGAGGGGTGACATGATAGAAGTTTACAAGATAATGCATGGGATGGAGAAAGTAGAGAAAGAAGTACTTTTCTCCCTTTCTCACAATACAAGAACTCGTGGGCATTCGATGAAATTGCTGAGCAGACAGGTTAAAACGGATAAAAGGAAGTACTTCTTCACCCAAAGGGTGATTAACATGTGGAATTCACTGCCACAGGAGGTGGTGGCATCCACAAGCATAGCCACCTTCAAGAAGGGGTTAGATAAAAATATGGAGCAGAGGTCCATCAGTGGCTATAAGCCACAGTGTGTGTGTATGTATGTATATATATATATATATATATATATATATATATATATATATATATATATATATATATATATATATATATATTTGGCCGCTGTGTGACACAGAGTGTTGGACTGGATGGGCCATTGGCCTGATCCAACAGGGCTTCTCTAATGTTCTTCTGTGATACAGAGTGTTGGACTGGATGGGCCACTGGCCTGATCCAACAGGGCTTCTCTTATGTTCTTATGAGACACAGAGTGTTGGACTGGATGGGCCACTGGCCTGATCCAACAGGGCTTCTCTTATGTTCTTATGAGACACAGAGTGTTGGACTGGAGGGGCCACTGGCCTGATCCAACAGGGCTTCTCTTATGTTCTTCTGTGACACAGAGTGTTGGACTGGATGGGCCACTGGCCTGATCCAACAGGGCTTCTCTTATGTTCTTATGTGACACAGAATGTTGGACTGGATGGGTCATTGGCCTGATCCAACAGGGCTTCTCTTATGTTCTTATGTTCAAATCGGCCAGGGGCTCCTGATTGGAGCAGGGCAACAGGTATTTGGATGCTGCTGTCTATTGTTTCTGAGTCCCCAAGCTCTGGCCGTCCGGCTGCAATGAGCCCGGCAGGAAGACAGGCACAATAGTCCTCGCACAACACTCAGGAAATGGCTCATTGCGCTTTGGGTGAACATCTGGGAACACCTGGCTGGTGACACAAAGCAGTCCTCATCCCGCCAGGCCATTCATTGCTGCAGCCCTCCAGGCCCTGCCCTGTTCTCTGCCTGGGAAGGATGCGGCCGGGCTCTGCCTCCTCTGGGGCTGGAGGCTGCTTTTTGCATCTGCCGTCTGTGATCGCTGGCTGCCTTTGTTGCACTGGGCACTCTTCACCCCCTTCAGCCTCCGCTGCCCAGCTGAGGAGCTTGACAGATCCTGGTGGCACCAGAAGCCCAGATCCCTCTCAGCAAAGTTCTGGCTGGGCTGGAACAGAAAGGGTCACCTGGGAAGCTGCTCCCCTTGGCGGGCAGAGATCATGGTGCGAATGTGGCACCCGATGGTTCTGTGAGATCTCCCCCTGGGCGAGAGCTCTGTTGTCCTGGGCTGAGTCTCTGGGGGCTGAGGCTGAAAGGTCTGCTGCTGGAGGGGGCCATGGCTGCCTCTGGCTGTCTCCCCAAGGGGGGTCTCCCTCCACAGTCTGCAGTCCCCTCTTTCACTGGGGACATGGGGTAGGGGTTAAGGAGCGTTGCCAGGTCCAATTCAAGAAATATCTGGGGACTTTGGGGGTGGAGCCAGGAGACATTGGGGTGGAGCCAGGAGCAAGGGTGTGACAAGCATAATTGAACTCCAAGGGGAGTTCTGGCCATCACATTTAAAGGGAATGCACACCTTTTAAATGCCTTTTCCCCAATAGGAATAATGACGAATAGGGGCATCTTCTTTGGGGGCTCATAGAATTGGACCCCCTGGTCCAATCCTCTTGACATTTGGAGGAGGTTTTGAGGAGAGGCATTGGGTGCTATTTGGTGCCTCTATCTCAAAAAACAACTCCCTTAGAGCCCCAGATACCTGCGGATCAATTCTCCATTATACCCCATGGGAACTGGTCTCCCTAGGGAATAATGGAATGCCCAGCAGATATTTGCTTCCCCCCATCCACCACTTTCTTGCCTGAAGAAAGGGGAGGGCCTCTAAACCAGTGTATCCCCTACCCCTACCTGGGGACTGGCAAGCCTATGGTTAAGTGTGTGGACTCTTTTTCTGGGAGAGCTGGGTTTGATTCCCCACTCCTCCACTTGCACCTGCTGGAATGGCCTTGGCTCAGCCATAGCTCTCTTATCTGGCAGAACCGGGTTTGATTCCCCACTCCTCCACTTGCACCTGCTGGAATGGCCTTGGCTCAGCCATAGCTCTCTTATCTGGCAGAACCGGGTTTGATTCCCCACTCCTCCACTTGCACCTGCTGGAATGGCCTTGGGTTAGCCAGAGCTCTCTTATCTCGGAGAACCGGGTTTTATTCCTCACTCCTCCACTTCCAGCTGCTGGAATGGCCTTGGCTCAGCCAGAGCTCTCTTGTCTGGGAGAACCGGGTTTGATTCCTCACTCCTCAGGGATGTTTAGCCTGGAGAGGAGGCAGCTGAGAGGTGATAGGATCACCATCTTCAAGTACTTGAAGGGCTGTCATATAGAGGATGGCGTGGAATTGTTTTTTGTGGCCCCAGAAGGTCGGACCGGAACCAATGGGTTGAAATTAAATCAAAAGAGTTTCTGACTCAACATTAGGAAGAACTTCCTGACTGTTAGAGCTGTTCCTCAGTGGAACAGGCTTCCTTGGGAGGTGGTGGGCTCTCATTCCTTGGAGGTTTTTAAACAGAGGCTAGATGGCCATCTGACAGCAATGAAAATCCTGTGAATTTAGGGGGAGGTGTTTGTGAGGTTCCTGCATTGTGCAGGGGGTTGGACTAGATGACCCTGGAGGTGCCTTCCAACTCTAGGATTCTATGATTCCTGACTGTTAGAGTGGTTCCTCAGTGAAACAGGCTTCCTCCTTGGGAGGTGGTGGGCTCTCCTTCCTTGGAGGTTTTTAAATAGAGACTGGATGCCCATCTGACAACAATGAAGATCCTGTAAATTTAGGGGGAGGTGTTTGTGAGTTTCCTGCATTGTGCAGGGGGTTGCACTAGATGACCCTGGAGGTCCCTTCCAACTCTATGATTCTAAGCAAGCAATCCTCACCCCAATTCTGAGGTGGACTCTATGGCATTATACCCCACGGAGGGCCTTTCCCTCCTCAACCCCCTCCCCCCAGCCTCCACTCCTGAGTCACCGGGAAGTTCCCAGCTTGGAGGCGGCAGCCCAGCCAGTGAAGTCACTGGGGAATAGGGGAGGTTAGGGGTTTTCAGAGAGACAAGTTGGCTTAAGGAGTGTGGAGTTGCTGCCTGCCTTTCTTCCACCTGCAGGTGACTAGGGGAGGGATAATACCAGTTCAAGATGGCGTGTACTTCTGCTCTCGAGAAAATGCCTCAGGGTCCTTCACACCTCTTCAAATTGATGTCCTTCACAGGAAATATTTGGCTACAAGTCCCACTGGTTCCGGAGGGCCCTGTGCATTGCTGGGTACTTCCTGAGCTGTGGAGCTCTCCTGCTCATCTTTTACTGGAAGCCGGCTTGGGACGTCTGGGCGAACTGTGTGCCGTGCGACTTGCAGGAGGCAGACGTGGTGTTGCTCAGAGCCACGGTAGGTTCCTTTCCTTCTCCCAGGCAGACCACATCCTCGGATGTTACGACCAGAGCAGGCTGTACTCAGCATGCCCAGGTGTGCTGAGCTCCCCGCTCAGAAGTGAGAGATCCGGTGCGCTGCAAAGTTTAGCCATCTGGAACATTCTTTTTATAGGGTATAAAATTTCTAAGCCTCATGGCTTATGGTAGCCTGGATGATCTGAAAATGTGCAAATGCCTAAGGAAATACCAGGCTCAAGCTGATGGGCATGGTGTGAGCCACTTTCTTCCTGCACAGCTGTTTATCATTGTAGCGTGGAAGGTATTTTATTTGTTATTTGCTGCAGAGGACCTGAAGCCAGGCTTGTCACTTTCAGGTAGAAAATTGCTGTGGAAACGTAATGATACAGAGAATTCTTGCCGAGGTTTGACTGGCTGGAAGGAGATCATAGGCAGACACAGCAGTGTTAACGACTTCCAGGGGGTGGCTGGAAATCTCCTGAATTAGAACTCATCTCCAGGCTACAGAGATCAGTCCCCCTGGAGAAAATGTTTGTTTTGGAACGGGGATTCTATGGTGCTGTTCCCTGCTGAGGCCCTCCCCAAATCCCTCCCTCCTCAGGATCCACCCCCCCCCTCCCAAATCTCCAGGTATCATTCGAACAGCCCTGGCCAGCGAAATGACCCTTCTTTGAAGAAGATGAAGAAAAAGATATTGGATTTATATCCCGCCCTCCACTCCGAAGAGTCTCAGAGCAGCTCACAATCTCCTTTCCCTTCCTCCCCCACAACAGACACCCTGTGAGGTAGATGAAGATATTGGATTTATATCCCGCCCTCCACTCCGAAGAGTCTCAGAGCGGCTCACAATCTCTTTTACCTTCTTCCTCCTCAACAGACACCCTGTGAGGTAGATGAAGATATTGGATTTATATCCCGCCCTCCACTCCGAAGAGTCTCAGAGCAGCTCACAATCTCCTTTCCCTTTCCTCCCCCACAACAGACACCCTGTGAGGTAGATGAAGATATTGGATTTATATCCCGCCCTCCACTCCGAAGAGTCTCAGAGTGGCTCACAATCTCCTTTCCCTTCCTCCCCCACAACAGACACCCTGTGAGGTAGATGAAGATATTGGATTTATATCCCGCCCTCCACTCCGAAGAGTCTCAGAGCAGCTCACAATCTCCTTTCCCTTCCTCCCCCACAACAGACACCCTGTGAGGTAGATGAAGATATTGGATTTATATCCCGCCCTCCACTCCGAAGAGTCTCAGAGTGGCTCACAATCTCCTTTCCCTTCCTCCCCCACAACAGACACCCTGTGAGGTGGGTGGGGCTGAGAGGGCTCTCACAGCAGCTGCCCTTTCAAGGACAGAGTCTCAGAGTAGTTCGCAATCTCCTTTCCCTTCCTCCCTCACAACAGACACCCTGTGAGGTGGGTGGGGCTGAGAGGGCTCCCCCAGAAACTGCCCTTTTTAGGATAGAATCTCAGAGCGGCTCACAATCTCCTTTCCCTTCCTCCCCCACAACAGACACCCTGTGAGGTAGATGAAGATATTGGATTTATATCCCGCCCTCCACTCCGAAGAGTCTCAGAGTGGCTCACAATCTCCTTTCCCTTCCTCCCCCACAACAGACACCCTGTGAGGTGGGTGGGGCTGAGAGGGCTCTCACAGCAGCTGCCCTTTCAAGGACAGAGTCTCAGAGTAGTTCGCAATCTCCTTTCCCTTCCTCCCTCACAACAGACACCCTGTGAGGTGGGTGGGGCTGAGAGGGCTCCCCCAGAAACTGCCCTTTTTAGGATAGAATCTCAGAGCGGCTCACAATCTCCTTTCCCTTCCTCCCCCACAACAGACACCCTGTGAGGTGGGTGGGGCTGAGAGGGCTCTCCCAGAAAGTGCCCTTTCTAGGATTGGGTCTCAGAGCGGCTCACAATCTCCTTTACCTTCCTCCCCCACAACAGACACCCTGACTCAGCCTTCCATCCTTCCGAGGTCGGTCAAATGAGTACCCAGCTTGCTGGGGGGAAAGTGTAATGACTGGGGAAGGCAATGGCAAACCACCCTGTAAAAAGTCTGCCGTGAAAACGTGAAAGCAACGTCACCCCAGAGTCGGAAACGACTGATGTTTGCACAGGGGACCTTTCCTTTCCTGAACCGCTTGTCCTCTGAGGTCTGTACCACTCAAGAGTTCTTGGCAAGGCAGCTTCAGCCACAGAAGCAATTGTGCTTCCCTTACCCTGATTCAAGGAGGTTCATAACACAGAAGCAGACCATTTTTAAGATCTGTATCCCAAGAATGTAAACGTTTCCCCCTCCCCCCCAGGATGAGTTTCAGAGATACACGAGGAAGAAGGTGATCTGGATTGACTTGTCGAAACTTCTGGACGAAGATAAATCAAATCACGTTCTTAGTGCTGACAAAGAATGTGTCATATCCAAAGCCGTAATGAAGCCACAGTTGAAAGTAAGTACCACTTTCAGTGGGGCTACAATGTAGGCTGTGGGGTAAAGGGCAGACAGGGAAGAAGCCTTTCCCCAACTCATCCCGTAGTGGAGGAGGAAAGATGCATCTCACGTTACCCCTTCCTGAGGCTAGAGGTGGGCATCTCCTGCACCCCCAACCATTCCCTTTCCCAGAATCCCACTCTACTGACCTTAATACAATCAAAGGCCTCCAGGTCCTTGGGGTGGGGGTCATGAATGGTGTCCCTAAGGCCTCCTAGGGCGAGTGGGCATTGGATGATGGGTAGCCCTCTTGGTCCTTCTCAGGGCCCACAAGGAAAGTCTTTGAGAATGCCATAGCTTGTGGATGTTGGGGTGTACTCTGGGGCCCTGGGCACTGTGGGCATCGTCCAAACTCAGCCTGTTCTGTGGGGGGCAGTCCTTCCTTGCTGCTTGGGAGACAAAAAGGAGGGGTGTGCTGGAGTGACTCCCACCTTTGCTGAGGCACAAGGACCCAGGCCAAGCCCAGAGAATCACCACAAGTCCTCCTCAACCTGCAGAGCCCAAATCCAGCCCAAATTACAGCCGGGGAGGGGGAATTCAGTAACCACCAGGGATTTGATCTGGTGATTCCTAATGGCTGTCTTGCACCCCATTCATGTAGGTGAGATACATCCGGGTACAAAAAATCCGCTATCTATGGGACGTCTCTGCAAAACAGTTCCACAGAATTGGGTGAGTTTTCATGTCCATCTTTTAAAATCTCCACATTCAGAGGCAGTCAGCTTCTGAATCCCAGAGCCAGAAGTGCCTTGGCCCCTGTGCCCTGTTGTTGGCCCTTCAGAGGAACTGGTTGACCACCATGTGAGACAGGAGGCTGGACTAGAGGGACCCTCCCTGGTCTGATCCAGCAGGGCTCTTCTGAGGTTCTTCTAAGGGGAAGGTCTCAGCTTCTCTGCCCTGTTCTTGGCTCTCCAGAGGAACTGGTTGGCCACTGTGTGAGACAGGAGGCTGCACTAAATGGCCCCTCACTGGTCTGATCCAGCAGGGCTCTTCTGTTCTTATGAAGGCCTCAGCCTCTCTGCCCTGTTCTTGGCTCTCCAGAGGAACTGGTTGGCCACTGTGTGAGACAGGAGGCTGGACTAGATGGACCCTCACTGGTCTGACCCAGCAGGGCTCTTCTGATGTTCTTCTCAGGGGAAGGCGTCAGCCTCTCTGCCCTGTTGTTGGCCCTCCAGAGGAACTGGTTGGCCACTGTGTGAGACAGGAGGCTGCACTAGATAGATCTTCACTGCTCTGACCCAGAAGGGGTCTTCTGAGGTTCTTATGACTTGTTGGTGGGAAGTTCTGCATAATAAAAGGTCTCTGATTGTGGTGTGATTTGCCTTGGATTTCCTCTTTCCCAGGTCACTGGAGGACAGCAACACGTGTTATGAAATCCATCACAAGTTTGCTGAGGGGCTGACCACGGAACAGCAGGAGTTCCGGTATGGCCCCTGTCTAGCCAGCTGCTGCCTCAGAGCTATGGTTGCCAGACTGAGGCTAGGAAACTCCTGGGGAATTGGGAACAGAGCCCAGGGAGGACCAGGAACCCAGCGGGCCACGATGCCATGCAGAGTCCACTCTCCAAAGCATCCATTTTCCTCCAGGGGCACGGATCTTTGTAGTCTGGGAAGCAGTTATAATTCCCCAGGTCCCACCTGGAGGCTGGCATGGCTTCTGAGAGCTGAATGCATTCCGAGCCCTCTGTCGCTTCTGTCCGGAGGGTCCACTAATGAATTCCTTCAGAATATGAGGCCTCCTCTTCAAATCTCACCTCAGTCCCAGACTCTTTAGGTGGCCTCAAACATCAGAAGGTCATTCTCTTCCCCCATCCCACCCCTTCCTCTTTGGGAGCGGAAAGATGAATTACATACCTCTCATGAGGGTCTCAATGAAGTCTTAGATAGTGGACTTTTGCAGTGCTTAAAGCTGGAGGAACCTCCCGGGGCCAGAGCATCTCAACATGTGATTCTGAGGCTCAGAGAACTGGGCATTCCCCCTTGCTTTCTGAGGTCTCCTCTAAACTGGAGGGTGGCACTCAGGAAGTGTCTGAAATGCTTCTCTCCCCCTCCCCCCTTGCTTGGCATACCATACCCCCTCTGGAGCCTCACCATCCTCTTTCTGCCCCTCTGTGGTGCTGCCCGGCCCCTCCGCGCAGGTAATCTGCCAAATGCGGATCCTGTGAATTCAGGAGGAGGGGGTTGGGCTAGATGACCCTGGAGGCCCCTTCCAACTCTATGATTCTATGTAGGAGCACCCTAAAGAGAAACTGGCTTGGCTAATCCTGTACTTTAACCTCGCTTGTAGGAGACCCATTTCCTGATGAATGTCTGTCCCAGGGTACAAAATATTTGCTTACAAAAACGTTGAGTGCAGATATGAAAGAAATAAGAGTGTTTTAATAATAAGTATTAGGGAAAGTTAGAATATGAATTTAGATTTTGATCGTTAAGGGTACCTTTATAAGTTAACTTTATAGCTTCGGCGGGAGTCTAGTAATGGAGGGAGGGGAGTTTGGAAAATATCATATGGGCTAGGGATAGAGGTGACATAAATGGATATTGTTACCATATGTTATCAATAAAATTGTTTAACACCAAGAAATAAGAGTGTTATCTTCTTCCCCATAATGTAGAATCATAGAGTTGGAAGGGACCTCTAGGGTCATCTAGTCCAACCCCCTGCACAATGCAGGAAACTCACAAACCCCTCCCCCTAAATTCAGGATCCTCATTGCTGTCAGATGGCCATCTAGCCTCTGTTTGAAAACCTCCAAGGAAGGAGAGCCCACCACCTCCTGAGAAAGCCTGTTCCACTCAGGAACCGCTCTAATGGTCAGGAAACATAGAATCTTAGAGTTGGAAGGGACCTCTAGGGTCATCTAGTCCAACCCCCTGCACACTGCAGGAAACTCACCAACACCTCCCCCTCAATTCACAGGCTCAGCATTGCTGTCAGATCGATGGCCATCCAGCCTCGACTTAAAAACCTCCAAGGAAGGATACGCAGTGTTCCCTCTTCCAATTCCAGCTCTTTCTTGGGTCACAGCAAAGCAAACTTGGTTGAGTTGTCAGGACTGAAAACTGTGTGTGTGTGTGTGTGTGTGTGTGCGCCAGGGTTCTTTTCCTAGGGGTATGGCATGGCCGCTCTCCCCACACCAATCCCTGTCAGATCGGGCTTCTTATGGCACAGATATTAATGCCCTGTCCTCCTTCTCTTTCTTTCTCAGGAAGTTAGTTTGTGGGCCTAACACCATTGAAGTGGAAATTAGCCCCATCTGGAAACTGCTTTTTAAAGAGGTAACCGGCATCTTTGCAAAAAGGTCTTTCCGACCCACAGCCTTGTTTTCATGTGCTTTGTGGAAAAGACTTAAAGCAGGGGTGACTCTTTCACACACATTGTGTGGCTCTTGAGGCCCCCACTGCCCTGTTGGCGGGCTTGGAGAAGGCATGTCTCTTTAAATCACTTCTCCAAGCCTAGCCAGAATGCATTTAAAGTTGCTTCCTTTCTACTTGTCTCCTTTCCCCCTCCCCATCTATTTTCCTTCTTTCCTCCCTCCCTCCCTTCTTTCCTCCTTCCCTTCCTCCCTCCCTTTCTTCCTTCCTTCCTCCCTCCCTCCCCTCCTTCCTTCCTTCCTTCCTTCCTTCCTGCCTCCCTCCCTCCCTCCCTCCCTCCCCTCCTCCCATCCTTTCTTCCACCCACCCTCCCTCCTGTCCTCCTTCCTCCCTCCCTCTCTCCCTTCCTTTCTTCATCCCTCCCTTCCTTCCTTTCTTCCACCCTCCCTCCCTTTCTCCTTCCTTCCTTTCCTTCCTCCCTTCCTTTCTCCTTTCCTCCCTCCCTCCCTCCCTCCTTCCTTCCTTCCTCCCTCCCCTCCTCCCTCCCTCCCTCCCTCCCTTCCTTCCTTCCTTCCTTCCTTCCTTCCTTCCTTCCTTCCTTCCTTCCTTCCTTCCTTCCTTCCTTCCTTCCTTCCTTCCTTTCCTGTCATCGCCAAATACAGATGTGAGCTTAGACTGAAAGCTCCCTAACCAGCCAGCAGGACACAGAGGCCAAGGCCTTCCTCTGATGTTGCTCCTGGATCTGGGATTTGGAGCCTGGCTGCCTCTGCCTGTGGAGGCTCCCCTCAGCCACCATGGCTAGGAGCCTCGGATAGACTTCTCCTCCATGAACTGATCCAATCCCCTTTTCGAGCTGTTTCTTCCTGTGCCCATCATTGCATCCTCCTGCAAAGCATTTCACATTTGAATCACTCTTTGTGTAAACTAGTAACATTTCCTTTTGTTCATCCTGAACCATTTGCCCATCAGTTCCATGAGAGTCAGTTTGGCATAGTGGTTAAGAGCCCAGACTGTAATCTGGGAGAACCGGGTTTGATTCCTCACTCCTCCGCTCGCACCTGCTGATGTGAGCTTGCGTCAGTCACCGTTCCTGAAAGAGCTGTTCTCTCAAGAGTGGTTCTGGAAGAGCTCTCTCTGCCCCACCTACCTCATAATGTGTCTGTTGTGGGGAGGGGAAGGGAAAGGAGATTGTAGACTGCTCTGAGACTTCGAGTGAAGGGTGGGGTATAAATCTCTTCCTCCTCTTTTTTCCTCTTCTTTTTTCCTCTTCTTCTTCTTCTTCCCTTGAGTTGTAGTATTTTGAGAGAGGGAGCAAAATTTTTCTCTGTCCACTCTCTCCACTGTGTGCTTAATTTTATAAGCATCTGTCATGCCCGGCTTTTGTTGTCTTTTTCCAAAGTGAAACGTCCCCGACTCTCCTCGGAGGACAGGTTCTGCAGCCCGGGGGCCACGTTGTCTGTAGCTCAACAGAGGGAGGCCAGTAAATGACACATTGATGAGCATTTCGTGTGGTTGCCCCCTCCCTGTGCCGCCGAAGCCTGCCTGTGACCGCGGGGCTTCTCTTGTGTCTCTAGATCCTGAACCCCTTCTACGTCTTCCAAGCCTTCACCCTGACCCTGTGGCTGTCCCAAAACTACTTTGTATACTCATCCACCATCATCTTCCTGTCCATCATCGCCATCACCTTCACCGTCTACGACCTGCGGCAGGTAAGTCGGCTGCTTTGTCAGCCTTCCTTACATAGCAATTTCCTTTATTGGCATTATAAAACTGTTAGTATAGAAAAGAGTAGGATAAAGGAAAATGCAGAAATAAGATGTGCAGATGTATAAAACACATATTCCATCTTTAAGTTCCATTCTTTAAAAGTTATGAATTAAATCTTTACAAAATAACTTAGTCTACCATAGCACTACGTGTAAGTAGAGCGGTCTGGAGTTTCCATTTGCCACAGTTTCAGTAACATCATCAGCAGTATTGTTTAGCAGAAAAAGCAATTTGTGTGAGTCAGATAAATCTAAAATACTACCAAGAATTGGTGATAAAATGCTATGCTGTACACTGATGTAGTGACGGCATTCTAGTAGCATGTGGAATACTGTCCCAATGGAACCGCTTGCACAAGGACACAATCTATTGAGGAAAGGTGTGCCATTTACTCTTCCTCTTAGGATCGCTGAGGAGAGGACATTAAGTCTAGCAGACAGGTTAAAATGGATAAAAGGAAGTCCTTCTTCACACAAAGGGTGATTAACATGTGGAATTCACTGCCACAGGAGGTGGTGGCGGCCACAAGCATAGCCAGCTTTAAGAGGGGATTGCATAAAAATATGGAGCAGAGGTCCATCAGTGGCTATTAGCCACAGTATGTGTGCATATGTGTGTGTGTGTGTGTGTGTACACACACACATATATTGGGCACTGTGTGACACAGAGTGTTGGACTGGATGGGCCATTGGCCTGATCCAACATGGCTTTTCTGATGTTCTTATGTGACACAGAGTGTTGGACTGGATGGGCCATTGGCCTGATCCAACGTGGCTTCTCTTATGTGACACAGAGTGTTGGACTGGATGGGCCATTGGCCTGATCCAATGTGGCTTCTCTTATGTTCTTATGTGACACAGAGTGTTGGACTGGAGGGGCCATTGGCCTGATCCAACATGGCTTCTCATGTTCTTATGTGACACAGAGTGTTGGACTGGAGGAGCCATTGACCTGATCCAACAGGGCTTTTTCTATGTTCTTATGTGACACAGAGTGTTGGACTGGATGGGCCATTGGCTTGATCCAACGTGGTTTCTCTTATGTTCTTATGTGACACAGAGTGTTGGACTGGATGGGCCATTGGCCTGATCCAACAAGGCTTCTCTTCTGTTCTTATGTGACAAAGAATGTTGGACTGGATGGGCCATTGGCCTGATCCAACAGGGCTTCTCTTATGTGACACAGAGTGTTGGACTGGATGGGCCATTGGGCTGATCCAACATGGCTTCACTTATGTTTTTATGTGACACAGAGTGTTGGACTGGAGGGGCCACTGGCCTGCTCCAACAGGGCTTCTCTTATGTTCTTATGTGACACAGAGTGTTGGACTGGATGGGCCACTTGCCTGATCCAACAAGGCTTCTCTTCTGTTCTTATGTGACACAGAGTGTTGGACTGGATGGGCCATTGGCCTGATCCAACAGGGCTTCGCTTATGTTCTTATGTGACACAGAGTGTTGGACTGGAGGGGCCACTGGCCTGCTCCAACAGGGCTTCTTTTCTGTTCTTATGAAAAGGATCTACATAGTGTTGGATTCTGAAGTTGGTAAAGGATGACCCAAAGTAGATAATATCCCATGGTTGAGGGGAGAGCAAGTCTTATTGGCTGCGCTGTACAAATTCACTAGTTCTGCCTCTGAAAGTCAGCCTTCTTTCTCCTCTGGAGAGGGAGAGCAGAGGCTGCTCCTGCCTTTGCTTACAGGGTGAGTGGGAGGCCTTGGGAGGCGGAGGGGGGGCTCCATCACTCCCTGCAGACAGGCTGGCCCAGGAGGCCTTGTGATCCCGGGTCTGATGTTCAAGGGCAGTGGTGCAGTGCCATTCCCATGCCAGGATGCCACTCAGGACAAAGCTGGCAAGCAGCTGCACAGACCAGTGTGGAAATGCCCCCAGGAGATGGAAATATGTACCAGTGGGAGGACTGCTCAGTTTGGTCTGGTTTTGCAGTGCATTCCAGTGCACGAGCGCAGAAACAATGTGCCCTGCATTCACGGTGCTTTGGCAAAAAACCAGGCCTGTTTGGAGCTCCAGAGTGTGAGCCACACCCCGCTGGACCTGGATTATCTTGGGATGAACCCAGTGGATTCCTGAAGCCTGCAGGGCCTGCCCAGCTCTGGAGTCCCTGGGGGGTGTCTTTGCCCAGTGGAAGGGAGTGATAGTGCAGAACACTCCCTGTCCACCATTTCCGTGCGAGGGGCTTCAGCCACGGATGCACCACAGTCAGGACTGGGGATGGGAGGCGGGGAGAAGCCCCGCTGAAGGAAGGCGACTGCAGGCACTCCAAACAAGAGGAGCTGGTTGGGGAAGGGGTGGATTGAAACCCATCCTCAAAGCACAAATGGGAAGCGCACTCCTGGGTAGGTTCCAGGCTGCACCCAGTGCTAGTATATCGCACTTATCGTAACAGCCTCGCTGCTAATATTCCCCTGAGTTACTTCGAACTGAAAAATAAGCTTAAAGATACAGTGGCTCATAAGGAAAGACAATTATCTATTAAGAACTGGGATTTCCTTATTAGTGCCTCTACTGCCTCTAATGGTAGACTTTTCAGGTCATTAGTTACTGGTGCTTCTGATGTGAAGAGTCACTGTTCTAGACACTCCATTCCTGCCGAGGTCTGGATAGACCATTTCCATCATTTATTTTTTGACCCTCTGACCATTGTATCTGATCAGCAAGATCAAGAACATAAGAGAAGCCATGTTGGATCAGGCCAACGGCCCATCCAGTCCAACACTCTGTGTCACATAGTGGCAAAAAATTTTATATACACACATACACTGTGGCTAATAGCCACTGATGGACCTCTGCTCCATATTTTTATCTAAACCCCTCTTGAAGGTGGCTATACTTGTGGCCACCACCACCTCCTGTGGCAGTGAATTCCACATGTTAATCACCCTTTGGGTGAAGATCCACCTGAATGGCCCCCTGTTAGTCCTAATGAGATTAGTAATCTATTCAATAATTTAAAGGCAGGGAAGGCCCCAGCCCCAGGTGGACTCCCACCAGAATTATTTACAAACAGTTCTGACTGGGGGGCTTCCCCTCTGGCGACTCTCTTCACAGTGATCGATAAAACAGGGGCCGTGCCTGAATCATGGACAAATTCCATAGTTGTCCCAATTTATAAGAAGGGTGCCCCACAAGAACCAGAGAACTATCACCTAATTAGTCTGCTTGACATAGCAGGCAAATTATATGCGAGACACCTCTTGGGAAAACTCACTTCGTGGACGAAAGAGCAAAATCTCCCAAGTAGGGAACAGATCGGATTTTGTCCTGGCAATCTACAATGGACCACTGTATAATTTTTAACCATCTGATAGAGAAATACAGCGGTAGAGGGGGAAGAAGGCTGTTTGTGGCCTTCCTTGATTTAAAAGGGGCACTTGACTCTATTCCCAGGGATCTTTTCTGGAACAAATTGGACATCACGGGTCTGGATAAACGCCTACTTTTTCTTATTCGACATGAGGGACGGTGGCTCAGTGGTAGAGCACCTGCCTGCTAAGCAGAAGGTCCCAGGTTCAATCCCCACTGGCATCTCCAACTCAAAAGGGGTCCAGGCAAGTAGGCGTGAAAAACCTCAGCTTGGGACCCTGGAGAGCCATGAATGGGGCTGTGGCTCAGTGGTAGAGCATCTGCTTGGGAAGCAGAAGGTCCCAGGTTCAATCCCTGGCATCTCCAACTAAAAAGGGTCCAGGCAAATAGGTGTGAAAAACCTCCGCTTGAGACCCTGGAGAGCCATGAATGGGGCTGTGGCTCAGTGGCAGAGCATCTGCTTGGGAAGCAGAAGGTCCCAGGTTCAATCCCTGGCATCTCCAACTAAAAAGGGTCCAGGCAAATAGGTGTGAGAAACCTCCGCTTGGGACCCTGGAAAGCCATGAATGGGGCTGTGGCTCAGTGGTAGAGCATCTGCTTGGGAAGCAGAAGGTTCCAGGTTCAATCCCCACTGGCATCTCCAACTCAAAAGGGTCCAGGCAAAGAGGCGTGAAAAGCCTCAGCTGGAGACCTTGGAGAGCCCCTGCCAGTCTCAGTATAAAAGAGTGACTTTGATGGACCGAGGGGGGTCTGACTCAGTAGAAGGCAGCGTCATAGGTTCATATGTTCATATGAAAGACAGGCTTCGCTTGGCCTCCCAAGAACTTCTGATAGTCCCTGGCCCAGGAGACGCCCGTCTTGCCTCTACTTTTTCAGTCCTGGCCCCGACCTGGTGGAATCAGCTCTCTGTGGAGTTCCAGGCCCTACCTGGCTCATTAGCCTTCCGTATGGCCTGCAAAACGGAGCTGTTCCGGCAGGTCTTTCGATGAGGCAGCGGGCATCTGTTTATGGCCTCCCCCCTACTGCTCTTCTGCACTACTGTACTGTGGTGCCGTATTGTGGTACTATTTTTGTGCTATACCTCCTTGCTGCCATGGCATCTTGCTGAATCATCTTGTGGCACTTTAATGAATGTTGTAATGGGTTTTATTGTGATTTTATTGTGATTTTATTTCTATTTTGATGTGCTCCGCTCTGAGCCCCCAGTGGGCGAATGGGCAGAATATAATCAAACAAACAACAAATAATAATAATAATAATAATAATAATAATAATAATAATAATAATAATAATAATAATTTTATTGTGATTTTAATTGAAATTGTTGTACTCCGCTCTGAGCCCCCCAAAAGGGGGGAGGGGCGGAATAGAAATAAAATAATAATAATAATAGTAATGATGATGATGATGATGAAGCAGAGTCTCAGTAGGGGAGAATCTAAGGGGGGGGGAGCTAAAGCTGGGAAGAGGTTTGCAAACTCAGGAGTTAAAGAGGAAAAATGTGAATACTGGCTGTCATTCAGGCAGTAGGGAAAAGGAAAGGAAAGGTCCCCTGTGCAAGCACCAGTCGTTTCCGACTCTGGGGTGACTTTGTTGCTTTCACAACGTTTTCACGGCAGACTTTTTTTACGGGGTGGCTTGCAATTGCCTTCCCCAGTCATCTACGCTTCCCCCCCCAGCAAGCTGGGTACTCCTTTGACCGACCTCGGAAGGATGGAAGGCTGAGTCAACCTGGGGCCAGCTACCTGAACCAGCTTCTGCTGGGATGGAACTCAGGTCATGAGCAGAGAGTTCGGATCACAATACTGCAGTACTGCTGCTTTACCACTCTGCGCCACGGGGCTGCTAAGGCAGTAGGGGGAAGTGCTTAATTGCCTTCTGGACCACTCATTGCCTCCCTGTGACAAGCGTTCTTGGAAAGGCGAGAAGAGCCAGAGTCCTGCAGCACCTTCAAGACTAACAAAATCTGTGGCAGGAGGAGCTTTCGTGACTCACAGCTCACTCCTTCCGATACCTTGGAAAGGGGGAGATGCACCTGATGGGACCTCCTCTCCCTCCCGCATGTTGCTGTCTGGGGATTGAGACCGCTGGGAGGGGCCCTCTTGGCCATCAAAGAAGCTCATTTGGTGGGCAGAAGAGAAAGGGGCCTTTTCAGTGGCGGCCCCATGATTTTAGAACAACCTCCCCAGGGAAGTGCGCCTGCCCCCCCCCCCTCGCTTGTGATCTTTAGGAGGCAGCTGGTGGTTTTATTTAGGATCACATTTGAATAAGTTATTGGGAGACTTAAATTTCTAATTTTAAATTTCTATTTTTATGGTTTTTTGATGTGTTTTATGTACATTGTAAGCTGCCTTGAACTCTGTAAGGAAGAAAGGCGGCTGATAAAGGTTTTCAATAAATAAAGCCAGTATGTGGGGGAGGAGGCTCCTGGCCCTCCATGGACGGAAGCAGTCTATCTGTCCAGGGACATTCCTGAGCGAGCTTCTTTCCCCTGACTGTCCGGCTCCTTCAGGCTCTCTGCAGCCCAGGGCAAGGGAAGAGCGGGTGGGGCCACAAGAAGCCTCTTTGGTTTCCCTTTGCTTTGTTTGGGGACCTGGTGTTGGCAGCTGAAGGTTCCCAGAGAGCAAAGCTGGCCTCCCCATTGTGTGCCCCTCCTCCGCCCCACCCCATTCCTGCCAGGCTGTGTGCAGAAAGGCCCCCTCCCGGCATCTCACCTTCCGCTTTCCCATCTGCAGCAATCCATCAAGCTACACAACCTGGTGGAAGAACACAACAACGTCACAGTCACAGCCTGGATTAAAGATGAAGGTGTGTGTTGCAGCCCCGGCAGCTGCCTTCTGCTGACCCTCTCCATCTTCTCTCCTGGCACCTCTAAAAACCACAGAAGAATCACCGGCAGAATGGCACCTCTGGGCATTCTGCCTCTCCTTGGCAGTCTGTGGGTGCTCTCAGCTCTCGGGAGGAGGATGCTGATGGCCCAGGCTGGTGCTCCTTGGTCTCGTCTGGAGGGTTGCCAACTCCAGGCTGGGAAATTTCTGGAGGGTGGAGTTTGAGGGGGTGGGAGTTTGAGGAGGGAGGTCAGGAGGGATGCGATGCCATGGGAGTTCATGCCCTGAAGCTGCTGTCTTCTCCAGGGGAAGTGATTCCTGTAGTCTGGGAGTCAAATGTCATTCCAGGAGATCTCCAGGCCCCACCTGGAGGATGGCAACCCTAGGTCCAGAAACAAGTCAAGGTGCTGGTTTTGGCCAACCAAGTTCTCTGGGGCTTAGGCCTTCTGTACCACAGAGAAGAAGAAGATATTGGATTTATTATCCCGCCCTATACTCTCAATCTCAAAGTCTCAGAGAGGCTCACAATCTCCTTTACCTCCCCCTCCCCACAACGGACGCACTGTAAAGTAGGTGGGGTTGAGAGAGCTCCCCCAGTAGCTACCCTTTCAAGGACTCTGCGAGAGCTATGGTTAACCCAAGGCCATTCCAGCAGGTGCAAATGGAGGAGTGGGGAATCAAACCCGGGTCTCCCAGATAAGAGTCTGCGCACTTCACCACTACACCAAACTGGCTCTCATCTTCTAAGCATCAAGGGACTTTCCTGGCAGTGCCCACCAGAGGAGGACACCATGGAGAGGCCTCCTTCGTGGTGGCTCCTCAGCTCTGGAATTGCTTGCATTGGGGAATCTGTCAGAAGCTCAACATGAGCCACCAAGAAGAGCAGAGAATCCATTCTTCTTATTTGGCTCTTTGCGGCATGTGAGAAGACGTGGTCCAGGGGTGCTTGGACCAGAGTCCTGGAGGACTCTGGAGAGGAGAGGAGGCTGGGTGGGCCAGATCCCATTCGTTCCATTGTGGCTTAAAGAGGAGTCTTCCGGCTGCTTTTCCTTGCAAGTGGCTGTCTCCCCCAAAGACAGAGTAGGTGAGCAGAGACGGGCACGAGCCAGCTCACAAACAAAAGTTCATGATGGATTTTGGGCAGTTTGTAGTTTGCAAAATGAACATCTGCCATGAACTTCCACACATTTTACAGCCATTTGTGAGCAATGTGTGGCAGTCTGTGAAGAGCAGAAGGCAGGGGCTTAAATGGCTGAGAGCCATAAAAAACAGCTGAGCAATGGGGAGCAGAAAGCAGGGGTTTAAATGGCTCCAAGCCACTCAACCCCCTATTTTCTGCTCCCCTCTGATTTTCCTGAGGAAGCCCCTGCTTTCTGGTTCATTTCAGTTTGTGCCCATCCCTATAGGAGAGTCACCCAGGTGTCAATCTGGGCCCATCCGTATCAGCAGCCCCTCCCAGTCCTCCAGGACTGTGTTCCGAGCCCCCCTCATCCTTGGTCTTGCTTCCCTGCAGGTCGCCGTCAGATGAAGTCTTCTTCCTTGGTGCCGGGAGACATCCTCCTCTTAGAAGGCCAGAAGCATTCCCTGCCTTGTGATGCCATCCTCCTGGACGGCAGCTGCATCATCAACGAGGGGATGCTGACAGGTACCGAGCAGGGGAGGGCAGGAAGGGCTGAGGGGCACAAAGGGGCCCTGGTGGCTCAATGGAAGAGCCTCTGCTTGGCACGCAGAAGGTCCCCGGTTCAATCCCCAGCAGCATCTCCAATTTAAAAAGGACCAGGCCGGAGGGGTTGTGAAAAGACCTTCTCTGCCTGAGACCCTGGAGAGCAGCTGCCTGCCTGAGTAGACAAGATGGACTGGTTCTCTGATTCAATATCAGGCAGCTTCCTGTCTAGAGTTGCCAAGTCCAATTCAAGAAATATCTGGGGACTTTGGGGGTGGAGCCAGGAGACATTGGGGCGGAGCCAGGAACAAGGGTGTGACAAGCAGAATTGAACTCCAAGGGACAGCACACCTTTTTAAATGTCTTCCTTCCATAGGAAATAATGAAGGATAGGGGCACCTTCTTTTGGAGCTTATAGAACTGGACCCCATGGTCCAATCGTTTTGAAACTTTTGGGGGGGGGGTACTTTGGGGAGAGGCACTAGATACTAAACTGAAAATTTGGTGCCTCTACCTCAAAAAACAGCTCCCCCAGAGCCCCCGAAACCTCCAGATCAATTCCCCATTACACCCTATGAGAATCGATCTCCACATAGGGAATAATGAAGTGCTCAGAAGACATTCCACCCCCCTTCTGGCGACTCTGAAGCCACGGATTGGCCTCTCTACTCACGAGTTGCTGCCAGCTTCTTCCAAGTAACACAGACACCCCATCCCAAGTGGAAGCCTTTCAATCGGAGACTGGAGCCTCCGGAGGGGGAAAGTGACACGGTGGCTTTGAGGATGGGGCTTCCCCCCTTCGGCCAGCTGACTGGGGGCGGGAAGGAGCCTGGGAAAGTGGAAGAACCTCCGCCGGGATCTGGGGAATGGCAAGCTTATTCCTGTCTTTGCGTGTCCAGCGACACTCCCTGCCTGGGGAAAAGGCTGCAGATGTCGGGGGGGGGGGGGGGGACATGGGAAGGGAGAGAGCTCGTGAGCAGGCAGGGGAGGGGCACGTGGGCAGGTGGGGGAAGGGAAGGAGGGCGTGTGGGGAGCTGTGGGGGAAGAAGAGGGGAGGGGCCCTGGGAGCTCTCAGAACATGGACTGGCCTCGGCTGAGCAAGTGAGCTTGTGTGCTCATGGCTCTCAGTAAGGACCTGATTTGCGGGTTTTGTACACTCCTGATGGTGTTGTCTCCCTGAGCCTGTCTGTTTCCTTCTCTTAATTGCTTACCAACTGCTGTTTTCTCGATAACTATGTTTAGCCAATATTTCCAGAGCCAGATTTCAATAGAAGGAAACCTGTTTTGTTTCCAGTGGTTTGCGACTAGCAGCCTTGAAGCCACAACCGGATTTTGTGGAGCATCACCAGAATCCTTCTCTAAGGATTCCTTCATTTGGCCTAATAATTCATTATTTAATTAATCTGTGGGCTTTGGTGCCTGCGCCGGTGAAAGCCAGACAAGCCAGACAAACAGACATGGGTTCTGTTTCAGGTGAAAGCGTCCCAGTGACCAAGACCGCCCTGCCCCACACGGAAAACACCCTCCCCTGGAAAACGCACAGCGTGGAGGACTACCGGCGGCACGTCCTCTTCTGCGGCACGGAAGTCATCCAGACCAAGCAGACCGCTAAAGGGCCCCCCAGAGCAGTCGTGTTGCAGACGGGTGAGAGGGGGCTCCTCTCTGGAGGGGGGGTGGGGGTGGGTCAAACCAGGTGGAGCAGAAGAGCCATGGAAAGAAAGCAACCACCACTCCACAATTGAGGCATACCGGCACTTGCTTGATTGGAACCGGGTAAGAGAAACAAGCTGACAACTTCAAGCAGAGTCGACTGGACCTTCAGAGAGCCATGTTCAGGGCCTCTGGGAAAATAGGAAGAGCCCTGCTGGGTTAGACCAGGGAGGATCCACCTAGTCCAACATCCTGTCTCACACAAGGGCAACCCATTCTTCTGGAGGGCCAACAACAGGGCAGAGAGACCAAGGCCTTCCCCTGAGAAGAACATCAGAAGAGCTCTGCTGGATCAGACCAGTGAGGGTCCCTCTGGTCCAGCCTCCTGTCTCACACAGTGGCCAGCCAGTTCCTCTGGAGGGCCAACAACAGGGCAGAGAGGCCAAGGCCATCCCCTGAGAAGAACATCAGAAGAGCCCTGCTGGGTCAGACCAGGGAGGGTCCATCTAGTCCAACCTGTTGTCTCACACAGCGGCCAGACAGTTTATCTGGAGGGCCAATAACAGGGCAAAGAGGCTGAGGCCTTCCCCTGAGAAGAACGTCAGAAGAGCCCTGCTGGGTCAGACCAGGCAGGGTCCATCTAGTCCAGCCGCCTGTCTCACACAGCAGCCAGCCAGTTTCTCTGGAGGGCCAATAACAGGGCAGAGAGGCCAAGGCCTTCTCCTGAGAAGAACGTCAGAAGAGCCCTGCTGGGTCAAACCAGTGAGGGTCCATCTAGTCCAGCCTCCTGTCTCACACAGTGGCCAGCCAGTTCCTCTGGAGGGCCAACAACAGGGCAGAGAGGCCGAGGCCTTCCCCTGAGAAGAACGTCAGAAGAGCCCTGCTGGGTCAAATCAGGCAGGGTCCATCTAGTCCAGCCACCTGTCTCACCCAGTGGCCACCCAGTTCCTCTGGAGGTCCAACAACAGGGTATAGAGCAGGGGTGTCAAACATGTAGCCTGGGGGCCAAATCTGGGTATGGATGGAGAGTATGGCCTTCCTCTGGAGTTGCCTCCTGGCTCTGGGATTCAGCAGTTGACTGACACTGAACATGGAGGTTCCTTTTATTCCACGTCTAGTAGCTGTCGATGGACCTCTTCTCCATGAATCTGTCTAACCCTCTTCTAGAACTGCCGACGCCTGTGGTCTTCACTACATCTCCCGGCAGTGAATTCCACATTTCAGTCACTCACTGTGTAAAGAAGTATTTCCTTTTCCCATCCTGAAACTATCCACTTAATTTGGTGCCCTCAAGTTTGGGTCGCCGTATTACTCTGTCTGTAGCAGTAGAAAAGAGCAGGAGTCCAGGAGGACCTGAAAGACTCGCAGGGTGTGAGCTTGCAGGCTTCACCGCTCACTGCTTCAGAGACTGCTCACTCCTGCGCTTTTCCTCCCTCTGTGACCCTCTTTCCTTCCGACGGGACATCTTGCTGCAGGCTTCAACACGGCCAAGGGAGACCTGGTGAGATCCATCCTCTACCCGAAGCCCCTGAACTTCAAGATCTACAGAGACGCCTTCAAGTTCATCTTGGGCCTGGTCGTGATCGCCATCCTGGGCACGGTCTACGCCATCTATGTTTACACCAGCCACAAGGTGAGGTTGAGGTTGGAGAAGAGGGTGGGAACCAGGGAGCGTGAGAAAGAGGGGATTCCTTTTGCAGAATCCTGGGGTCATTTGGGCAGAGTGCCAGATTTGGGGGTGGGGGGAGGCTTGCCCTGTGGGTCCAGAGGGCCGTCTGTTTGTTGCACCAATTAAATTGCAACCTCCCCCCCCCACTCCCTCCGAGATCCAGAGAGAAATCCCAGGAAGCAAACCCAGCCGTGCAACCGAAGCGTCCATCAAAAATTGGTGGGGGATTGGGTGGGGAGGGAGAGATTCTTCTTCGCCACCTCCCCATGTTGCAGCCAGGCTCTCCCTGGGGCCATCTGACAACACAGTTTTGTGTCCTCTGGGTTGGCCCTAACTAGAGGTGTGAGATGGGCTTTGGTTTTCAAAGAGAGAGAAGATCAGATCATGGATGGGCAGCATTTCCCCAGTTCCACCTCTGGCTGGACTTTGCCTGCCCCTCTCCCCCCACTCTCCAAGGGACCAGCTGCCCCAGGGGAAAGCTTCCCATTGCCCCCCCCCCCCCCGCTGGCATGGGACAGCACTCTGTCTTGACCATCTGGAGGGCTCTCTCTTCCCCCAGCAACCCGGATCACTCACCCTGGTCATGGCCCTCCTCATGCTGACGGTTCCGGTGCCCCCGGCCCTCCCTGCCGCCCTCACCACCGGCATCGTTTACGCCCAGCGGAGGCTGAAGAAGAAGAAGATCTTCTGCATCAGCCCTCAGAGGATCAACATTGGCGGGCAAATCAACCTGGTCTGCTTTGACAAGGTGCGCGGAGAGCCCCCCCCCCCCGTTTGTGCAGGCTGAGGAGGGGGGGATGGAGTGGCTGAGGGAAGTTGGGCTATCTGCAGCAGAAGCCCTGGAGCAATCCCTCCCTCCCTCCCCCTCTCTCTCTCTCTCTCCCCTTTCTCCTTCCCTCCCTCCCTCCTGCTCTCTCTGTCCCCTCTCTCTCTCCCCTCCCTCCCTCCCACTTTCTCCCTCTCTCTCTCCCCTCTCTCTGTCCCCTCCCTCCTTCCCTCCCTCCCGCTCTCTCCCTCTTTCTCTCCCCCTCTCTCTCCCCTCCCTACCTTCCTCCCGCTCTCTCCCTCTCTCTCCCCTCCCTCTCTTCCTTCCTTCTCCTGCTTTCTCCCCCTCTCTCTTCCCTCTCTCTCTCTCCTCCCTCCCTCCCACTGTTTCCCTCTCTCTCCCCTTCCTCCTTCCCTCCCTCCCCCTCTCTCCCTCTTTCTCTCCCCTCTCCCCCCTCCCTCCCTCCCTCCCTCCCACTGTTTCCCTCTCTCTCTCCTCTTTCTCTCCCCTCCCTCCCTCCCTCCCTCCCTCCCTTCCTTCCTTCCTTCCTTCCTTCCTTCCTTCCTTCCTTCCTTCCTTCCTTCCTTCCTTCCTTCCTTCCTTCCTTCCTTCCTTCCTTCCTTCCTCCCTCCCTCCCTCCCTCCCTCCCTCTCTTCCTTCCTTCCTCCCTCCCTCTCCCCTCCCTCCCTTCCTTCCTCCCTCTCTCCCGCTTTCTCCCTCTCTCTCCCGTCTCTCTCTCCCCTCACTCCTTCCCTCCCTCCTTCAGTTTCTCCTTCAGGCTGGGCGTGATGGGCAGATGGGAGCCCTTGCCCCCCGGCACTGAAGTGGTTTTGCTGTTTCCTTGAATCTAGACTGGCACCCTGACGGAAGACAGCCTGGACCTCTGGGGCATCATCCCTTGCCCACACGGCAGGTAGGACTCCCAGTGAGGGCTGGCCTTCGACTGTGACCGGCACCCTCAGCAAGGCTATATTCTGGCATCCCCCCCCCCGCACTGATGACGTCACTGAGTCACATGGGGTGCCCAATATGGCGCACCCGGAAGGCTGGCGCCCTAGGCAATCCCCTCGTTTGCCTGGTGGGAGGGCTGGCCCCGGGCCCAGTCCCCCCCCCAGCCGGATCCCAGGGAAGTTGGCAGGGCTCTGCTGCCCTTGTGGAAGGGGGCAAGGAAGCTGCCAGGCACTGAATCAGACCTTGCTTCATCTAGGGGTGTCAGCCCCCAGGTGGGGCAGGAAATAGGTTAAAAGCCTCAAAAATGTTAAACAAATAATGTAAGTGGTTTATAAATAAACAAGCATGAATAATGTGAAGTGAAATTAATCAAAGAATACACACAGACCACACCCGCACTCAAGTCTCTTAATGGACGAATCAACGTTGCAAAAGTCATAGAAACCGTTCAGATGGTGGCAAAGGCAGGTTCTTCTGGAGAGTCCAGTGCTCCAAGATGTCCTCACGAGTACAATGAAGAGATAATCAAGCACAGTGAGGCATATAAAACGCGACAGGGTCGTACTTGATCCCGTTTCACAGTAAAGCTTCTACCAGCTGCACAGAAAAATGTACAAATCAATGCACTGTAAGAGTAAATGTTTTTCTTAAAAAAGATATAAAAATGCAGCATTGCATACCTTCTAAACACCATCATACATCTTACAAAAGAGCAGAACTTCAGAATTCTCATCAACAGTGTGAGCACTAAACAGACGACAAGGTGAAAAATACATACTGGTGCTACAGAAATCCAGTCAGTTAAAGCTACAGACATCCTCTCATAGTAAGTTAACTCCCAAACAAAGTTCTTTAAAGAAAACACGATAGATCCCAATCATGCTTTCCAGGGCATGGGCAGAGAACCCTGTAAATACCTACATAATTTAGTCGAGCACATTGTAGTATCCTTGAGGGTAACCCTAAAACCCGCAATAGGGTGTATAAACTCTCTAAGGTCCAGAGAGAGGGCACACGCTCCACATTTAAAGCGCCCTCCATTCTGAATAGCCGGAGGTCCTATTTTACAAACATCAGATCTAATAATCGCATCAGCGATGGATCTTCAAACTCAAGACTCTGGTACACAAGGGACTTAATAATGATTGGAATCTATCGTGTTTTCTTTAAAGAACTTTTTTTGGGAGTTAAGTTACTGTGAGAGGATGTCTGTAACTTTAACCGACTGGATTTCTGTAGCACCTGCGTGTATTTTTCACCTTGTGATCTGTTTAGTGCTCACGCTGTTGATGAGAATTCTGAAGCTCTGCTCTTTTGTAGGATGTAGGATGATGTCTAGAAGGTATGCAATGTTGCATTTATATATCTTTTTAAGAAAAATATTTACTCTTATAGTACATTGATTTGTACATTTTCCTGTGCAGCTGGTAGAAGCTTTACTGTGAAACAGGGGATCAAGTACGGCCCTGTCGCATCTTATTTGCCTTGCTGCACTGGATTAGCTCTTCATTGTATTTGTGAGGACATCTTGGAGTGTTGGACTCCTCAGAAGAACCTACGTTTGCCGCCATCTGAACTGTTTCTATGACTTTTGCAGCATTGATTAGTCCATTAAGAGACTTGAGTGCGGGTGTGGTCTGTGTGTATTCTTTGATTAATTTCGCTTTATATTATTCATGCTTGTTTATATATAAAGCACTTACATTATTTGTTTAACATTTTTGAGGCTGGTTTCTCGCGGAGGCTTTTACCTATTTCCTGCTCCATTATTCTGCAATTCTCGGTTGGTTACCTAATCCCCAGGTAGGGGCAGGGGATCCCCCAGTGTGGAGACCCTCCCCCCCTTCAGGGTCATCGGAAAGCGGGGCGAGGGGGGGAGGGAAATGTTTGCTGGACATTATTCCCTATAGAGACCGATTCCCATAGGGTATAATGGAGAATCGATCCATGAGTCTCTGGGGCTGCTTTTTGAGGTAGAGGCACCAAATTTTCAGAATAGCATTTCGTGCCTCTCTTCAAAACATCCCCCAAGTTTCAAAAGGATTGGACCAGGGGGTCCGATTCTATGAGCCCTCAAAGAAGGTGCCTCTCTCCATTATTCCAGTGGAGGGAAGACATTTAAAAGGTGTGTGGTCCCTTTAAATGTGATGGTCAGAACTCCCTTTGGAGTTCAGTTGTGCTTGTCCCAACCTTGTTCCTGGCTCCGCCCCTAAAGTCCCCAGATATTTCCGGAGTTGGACCAGGCCCCCCTCAGCTCATCCAGGCCGGTTCTGTCCACTCAACCTGGCAGCTGCTCTCCGGGTCTCTGGCAGAGAGACGTCTCTTGCCTCCCCGACTGCTCAGTCTTTTCAGCTGGAGATGCCCAGAGGAATGGAGCCAGGCCCTCCTGCATGCCCAGCAGAGATCTGGGGGTGAAGCCTTGATAGGGCAGAGCCCGGATCCAGCCCAGGGCAGCCAGCTGGCCGGCAGAATGTGGCTGTGTTCATCCGGCACATGTGAATGGCTTCTGTAACAGTCCCTGGAAGCTCCTGGCCCCACTTTCCGTGGGAGGCCT